>NC_074672.1:15847130-16147130 GCF_029448725.1 Salvelinus fontinalis | reverse complement strand
ACCATGACAGTTTACAATCCAGGGTAACTCCAAGCAGTTTAGTCACCTCAACTTGCTCAATTTCCACATGATACATTATGAGATGTAATTGAGGTTTAGGGTTTAGTGAATGATTTGTCCCAAATACAATGGTTTAAGTTTTGGAAATATTTATGACTAACTTATTCCTTGCTACCCATTCCGAAACTAACTGCAACTCTTTGTTAAGTGTTGCAGTCATTTCAGTCGCTGTAGTAGCTGACGTGTATAGCGTTGAGTCATCCACATACATAGACACACTGGCCTTACTCAAAGCCAGTGGCATGTCGTTAGTAAAGATTGAAAAAAAGCAAGGGGCCTAAACACCCTGGAGAATTCCTGCTTCTACCTAGATTGTTTTAAAAGAGGAACTCCTGTTCTTTGAACATAAAACAGTGGGAGTATGTCAGTGGTCCAGCGACATAGAGGGGTCCAGCCACTACAGTAGAGAAACGTTTGGACCCATACAAGGCAAGCCATACAGGTTTCCTACCTATAGCATCACTGCCATTAGTATCCAGCTTCACTGTCTCAAGCAGGTGTTCTAGAATCTTCT
Organism: Salvelinus fontinalis; assembly: GCF_029448725.1. Classification (NCBI taxonomy): domain Eukaryota; kingdom Metazoa; phylum Chordata; class Actinopteri; order Salmoniformes; family Salmonidae; genus Salvelinus; species Salvelinus fontinalis. The sequence continues at coordinate 16,146,556 of NC_074672.1, read as the reverse complement.
CTGGAGTTCCAGCCATCACTGTATACCTGAGTGTGTAGGGGAGGGAGTGGGAGAGGGGGAGGGAGAGGAGAAGAGGCAGAGGGAGAGGCAGAGGAAGAGGGGAGGGGGAGGGAGAAGGAGAGGGGGAAGTAACAGAGGGAGAGGGAGAGGGAGAAAAAGAGGGAGAGGGGAGGGGGAGAGTGTGTCGGTATGTATGTAGTGTGGAAAGAGCCACAGGTGGACACATTGGTTAACAGTATAATGAGGCAGCCATTTGAGCACCACATTGATTAACCTCAACGTTTGCTAAAACACTTACATTTTACATTACATTTAAGTCATTTAGCAGACGCTCTTATCCAGAGCGACTTACAAATTGGACTTGAAGTGAGATAACAAAGCACAGTCTATTCAACTGAACAGGGTTCAGGTCTATTTCTGTGTTGAATCAACAATAGGCAGGCAGCTAACTGCCACAATTAACAACACTGTTAACTAAAACAGTGCTTGTTTCTTGCACATTTAATATCCTACAGTAAAAATGTGTGTTTTACATGACATTGGTCTAAGAATGCCTAGAGGAAGGAGTGTGTTCATTTAGGTCTTGATTAATGTAGAAGTGCTTGTTTGACTGGTTGTTGTTATACAGTATAATATATGAACGGTGGGAGTGTCTTACTTGCTGCTGTTTCCTGCCCCTCCAGGATTGGTTGTCTCAGCCTTCTCCAGCACCAGCACAGCTTTACCATGTTCCTCCAGACGCATGGTGTTAGCTTCCACATCCTGAAACACAATGTAAACACACAGTCATGCACACACTTTACATCCAGTACACACTATACACGGTACACATGGATACATACACCTTTTAGCATATGCAATAGGCATATTTGAATCATTGGTGTGTATTCATGGATGCCAAGGGAAGCCAGGCTTCCCAAAATATTTGACAATTTGTATTTATTTATTTATAAAATAATATATCCTTCGTCTCTCTGTTTTCAGAATTTTGAGTCAATTCGCAAGTGGTTGAATCTCACAGGAGAAATCCTTAGAGCAAAGGAAACAGCGCCCCTCTGTCTTAGTATGTGTAGCACACGTATCTGATGCTGTCTGGAACAAAAGAGTATGACATTTTGCTGCTGTAGCATTTGATTGATTAATGCCAGCAAGCATCTGGCCTCTCTTGATAAGAAAAAGAAAAAAGAATGAGCCAATCAGTGTTGAGCTGAGCTCAACTGTGGGTTGTCCTGGCGCAGCAAAACGCCCAAGGGAGGCCAGTTTTGGATTTGGCTTCACACCAATCAAATCACATTCTAAGCATAATCTCATTGTCAGAAAACATGTCTGTTTCTGGTCTACTTGTGTTGATGTCCTGCAGTAGCTAGCTTGCTAAATCGTCCCTTTCCTAAGCCGTGCATGGAGATGGGGATTTGGACTTGTGGTTTTGTCTTAATTCTCTGGACAGGCCTATGATTATGATGGCCATTCTGATCTAACCACAAATTAACATTTTGTGCTACTGGCCTGAGATGATTGAAGTTCAATATGTAGCCTAGATGTAGGCTCACGTTAACTAGCTAGCTAACTTAGCTGGTTCATTGTTAACCATACGAGGAAGTTAGACTAGCAAGCAATTTAGCTAGGTAGCCTATGAAAACAAAAACTAAAAGCGTACTGTTCAAGTAAGGTGAGTCAGCTTTTTTGTTTCACTTACTTGCGCATGCACGCACACACACACACACACACACACACACACACACACACACACACACACACACACACACACACACACAGAGAAATCAGCGCCATGGACAGCCACATGATATTTAGCAACATTGGTTGGACTAAATAGTTTTTGGTATTTTTAAATTTGCTTTCAATGTATTAAACTAAGCATATATAGCCTTGTTGATTTGATGATGTTTACATGTTTAAGTTGAATTTGTTACATGGAATATTTGCTTTGTGGACTTCATCAGACAGATGTTGCTCTCTGGTTTTGTGAGGAAACAAACGTATGTGTAGTTGAATTTATTCCGCCACTGTGTGATTGTTGGCTTCTTGTTGTCACGGCCTTATTGTATGTAACGGTGGTGTATGAACTAACGGGTTATAGAGCAAACAACGCAATTATACAACATAGGTTGAAGTATGACATTTTTCCTGGCTTGGCTTCCCTAGTGATTTTACCCACACACCGCTATTGATTTGAATAGAGTACGTACTGTACACAAAAGCAGGTTGTGATCAAAGAGAATGTGTATCTACTTTACATACAGTACACACACATCAGTATGAATACGATATGCACCCATCTTCAGTTTGTGACCAAACGTACCTTGAGGATGCGTATGAAGTCCTGTTTGTCGACTCGTAGGAAGTGGCAGTTGTCCTCTCTCAGGATGATGGTGGCTGCTCTGGGAGCATCGTTCACCAGGGCCAGCTGCCCAAAGTCTTCTCCCTCATGTAGCGTCGTCACCAGACCCTGCATCACACACACACACACACACACACACACACACACACACACACACACACACACACACACACACACACACACACACACACACACACACACACACACACACACACACACACACACACACACAAAGTATAAATATGTAAGTGTGACCAAAAGGCTCCTTAACAGCTTCTAACCCCAAGCCATAAGACTGCTGAACAGTTACAGTTTTTTCCAACTGCTTACACACAAAATCTTTTCATGTCACACGATTTTTGAAACCTCTCACTCAAAGTGCAAAACTACACACCAAATATCCAAAACCATAAGCTATTTCTCAGCCTTTGACTCAGTTGTCAATTGCATAAAACACTTTTTTCAAAACACTACACACAATTCTCTATATACAATACCTAAAACACAAAAATCTAACAGGAAGTGACTTGCTTTCCTTTTCCAAACACAACCAATCAAAATTCTACACTTATTCACCAGGTCACACACACACACTCCTCACATGTGCAAACATTAATAGCTTAACTGATCACTAACCAATCACTGCTTTACCGTAGTATAGGCCTATAAATAGGTCAAAGGTCAGATTACCTGTTTTGAACAATGGATGCCAACAATGGACAGAGAGCAAGAGGAGTAGGAGGGAGAGGAAGAGGAAGAAGAGGACAAGGGCAAAGAAGAGAAGGAAGGAGAGCCATCTCTGATGAGATTAGGGCAACACTTGTTGATCATGTGATCAACCACGGTTTGACCATGAGAGAGGCTGGACTGAGAGTCCAGCCCAACTTGAGTCGATTTACAGTGGCGTCCATAATTCGAAACTTCAGAAATGAGAACAGGTATGCAACTATCTATTGACTATTTTAGCATTACAGTAATGTACTGTAAAATACGTATGACTGCATAGTATTGCATAAACATTTGTAACTCTAAGCCATCCATTTACTGCACTGCATTGAATGAATGAGGTTGGTTATCATGCTGTACTACATTTTTAGTACATTGTTTACAGTTCCTATGCTGAACACATACTGTGTTTGAATTCTGTACAGAGTGGAAAGGCAAAGACATCATGGAGGACGAGGACGCTTGTTTACAGATGTACAAGAGACTGCAATTATAAATATGGTTTTGGCCAACAATGCAATTAGGATTCGAGAGATAAGAGAGCATATCTTGAATAATGACACCATATTTAACAACATCAATACTGTAAGCCTGTCGACCATACAACGCATCCTCCAACGGCACCGAGTGACGATGAAACAACTTTACAAGGTGCCATTTGAGAGAAACTCTGACAGAGTTAAGAATATGCACAATGACTTTGTAGAGGTATGTATGCAACACTACTTCCAGTACTTCAGACATACCATATTTACTCATCTGTATATCCTTTTGTCTGTTACAGAGAGTATTGGAGCTGGATGCCCATGCAATTCGCCATGAATTTATTTATGTGGATGAGGTTGGCTTCAACCAGGCGCCGCAGAGGAAATGTAATAGGACAGAGGGCAATTACCAATGTCCCTGGACAGCGTGGGGGTAATATAACTATGTGTGCTGCCATCACTCAAAACGGGGTCCTCCATCACAATGCCACACTGGGTCCGTACAACACCGGCCATATGCTCACTTTTCTGGATGCAATTTACACAATGCTTGTCCCTGATCCAGATCAGTAGCCTGCTAGATTTGTGGTTTTATGGGACAATGTTAGTTTTCACCGGGCTGTTCTGGTCCAAAACTGGTTTGCCACCTATCCACAATTTGTAGTTTTGTACCTACCCCAATATTCACCTTTTCTAAATCCCATAGAGGAACTCTTCTCAGCCTGGCACTGGAAAGTGTATGATCGCCAACCCTATGCCCGCATGCCGCTTCTCCAGGCAATGGAGGACGCATGTGGGGATATAGAGGTTGCCTCTGTCCAAGGTTGGATACGCCATGCTAGGAGATACTTCCCTCGATGTTTGGCAAGAGAAAACGTATCTTGTGATGTGGACGAAGTATTGTCGCCAGACCCAGGCCGGAGAAGAGATGAAGCGTAGCTTAGCACTGGTGACTGCCCCCCCCTACCAATTCCTGGACTGCCCCCCCGGGACCCCACACACACAATTGTGTTCTTTACTGTATTCTAAAGAATATACTTTTGGTTTACATATGTTTATGGTTTTGTTGTATGCTACTGTATACAACAGTAATGTTTGGCCTAATAAATATTTTCTGTTTTTACATTGCATTGGTGTTTACAGTGTACTTGTTACCCCTCTCAGCAGATTACTTTCCCTGTAGAACATTGTATTGAAATGTAGATATAAGCCTATCAAAGACCAAAGAGCTTTAGATTTAGAACAACAGTGTTTACATGGTATATCCAAAAATGTACTATTATGAAAGCAGTGTTTGCCATTTGATGCAAATGCTTCATTCTGGCATGTGTTTATGGCATTTTGAATGCAGTGTTACATTTTGAAGGAGATGTGAGGCATTTTGCATTTTGTGTGTGCAGTTTTGGGAATTGTGTGTAGAGTTTTGAAAAAAGGAGACAGTTTTGTAAACGTGTGTAAGCAGTTGGAAAAAACTGTAATCAAATGGCTACCTGGACAAATTTACATTGATGATGATCAATGATTTCTTTCTTTATTGTTTTGCACTAACTCTCTTGCACTGGCTCTGTGCACATATCAATGATATATCAATGATTCAGTCAGTCACCAGTGCTAAGCATACGCTCACACTCTACACACACACTCACACATACTACATTGACACTCCAACACACACAGACTGCATACGCTCACACGCACAAAACACATGCATTTATATTGACGCCACACACACTCACAAATAAAGACACTTTCACACTTAAAATACGCTGCTGGTACTCAGTTTATTATATATCCTGATTGCCTAGTCACTTTTACCCCACCCACATGTACATACTGTATTACCTGAACTACCTCGTACCTCTGCACATTGAATCAGTACTGGTACTCCTTGTATACAGCCTCGCTATTGCTTTTATTGTGTTACTATTTCCTGTTTTATTTAGAAAATATTTGTCTTACTTTTTAACTCTGCACTGTTGGGAATGGGCTCATAAGTAAGCATTTCACTGTAAAGTCTACGCCTGTTGCATTTGGCGCATGTGACCAACAACATTTGATTTTATTAACTGTAACTGTAGTGTGAATACAATTCAAATTCTCTATATCCAAACATGAATCTATAGTGTCTATACTAAAGAATTGTACACAATTAAGATAACTGGGGTAAAGACCTTACCTTTCCATGTGTGATGACATTGACAGAGCCCTTCCAGATGATGTACCAGGAAGTGCCTTTGTCTCCCTGACTGAACACTGAGAAACACAAAGACACAGAGATTTAGGAGTTACATCAGTCTCAACAGTTAGTCAGCTCTACCAGACAAGGATGTAGGCACAGTGCTTCACAGGTAAAGTCCAATAAAAATGAAAGGCCCGGGAGGCAAAATGCAGGTGATCTGTATTTTTTTTTCGGTTGACATTTCAGTGTTTCAGTCAGCTTGCAGACAGACAGATTTCTCTGACAATCTAATGGACTGATTGGCCAAGATAGAGATTTTGAAATATTCAAGTGGGTAGTAATTTGTTCTGCCACTGATGGACAGGTTTTTTGTATACTGCACTGAGGGGGAGGATGGTAACAGAGACAGAGTATCTCTAGCACTGTGGAGGTGATGTGGGCCCGGTGAGGCTCTCTTTCTTCTCTCTCGCCCACCAGAGTTAAAAAAAAACATCAGAGGACTATGACACTCACAGACTGTGCCTGCCTTGGCATGGGACTCAAACATCAGCACTGCTGCCAACTCCTTACGGACCTACAGGAAGAAAAAAGGAAAGGGAATGAGACAGGATTAAACAGGGAGAGGTCAGAGGGCGGGGCAGTGTAAAGCCTTAGCGCTACAGGACATACAGTAGGGCTGCTTCCTCCTCTTGGACCCAGATTGAACCTATTCCTGGACTAAACATCACTTCAAATCACTTTCAAAACTCGATTGAGCATTGCTTTTGCAGCCCAGGATTTACTTTATCTGGGTCTGGGAAAACCGCTCATCATGTACAGATTTTCTAGTCCACTGGAGGCTCAATTCACTTTCTAAGAACTGGACCCATATTCAATTCCCTTTTCGAAGTACTGGGCCCATATTCAATTCCCTTTCGAAGAACTGGGCCCCATATTCAATTCCCTTTCTAAGAACTGGGCCCATATTCAATTCCCTTTCTAAGAACTGGGCCCATATTCAATTCACTTTCTAAGAACTGGGCCCCATATTCAATTCACTTTCTAAGAACTGGGGCCATATTCAATTCCCTTTCCAAGAATTGGCCCCAATTTCAATTCACAAAGCATCTCAGAGTAGGAGTACTGATCTAGGATCAGGTCTCCCCCCGTCCACATAATCGTATTCTTTGTGATCTATGATCTAGGCCAGCGATATTCAACTGGGGGTCCAGGGCGGTACTGCAGGGGTTCAGCAATGTTTAAAAATAAATAAACAAATATATATATACATACATATATATACAGTACCAGTCAAAAGTTTGGACAAACCTACTCATTCCAGGGTTTTTCTTTATTTTTACTATTTTCTACATTGTAGAATAATAGTGAAGACATCAAAACTATCAAATAACACAAATGGAATAATGTAACGACCAAATTTAAACAAATTAAAATAGATTTTATATTTGAGATTCTTCAAAGTAGCCACCCTTTGCCTTGATGACAGCTTTGCACAATCTTGGCGTTCTCTCAACCAGCTTCATGAGGTAATCACCTGGAATGAATTTCAATTAACAGGTGTGCCTTGTTAAAAGTTCATTTGTGGAATTTCTTTCCTTCTTAATGCATCTGAGCCAATCAGCTGTGTTGTGACAAGGTAGGGTTGGTATACAGAAGATAGCCCTATTTGGTAAAAGACCAAGTCCATATTATGGCAAGAACAGCTCAAATAAGCAAAGAGAAAGAACAGTTCATCATTACTTTAAGACATGAAGGTCAGTCAATCTGGAAAATGTCAAAAACTTTCTTCAAGTGCAGTCGCAAAAACCATCAAGCGCTATGATGAAACTGCCTCTCATGAGGACCGCCACAGGAAAGGAAGACCCAGAGTTACCTCTGCTGCAGAGGATAAGTTCATTAGAGTTACTAGCCTCAGAAATTTTTGCCCAGATAAATGCTTCACAGAGTTCAAGTAACAGACACATCTCAAAATCAACTGTTCAGAGGAGACAGTGTGAATCAGGCCTTCATTGTCGAATTGCTGCAAAGAAACCACTACTAAAGGACACCAATAAGAAGAAGAGACTTGCTTGGGTCAAGAAACACGAGCAATGGACATTAGACTGGTGGAAATCTGTCCTTTGGTTTGATGAGTCCAAATTTGAGACTTTTGGTTTCAACCACTGTATCTTTGTGAGATGCAGAGTAGGTGAACGTATGATCTCCACATGTGTGGTTCCCACCGTGAAGCATGGAGGAGAAGGTGTGATGGTGTGGAAGTGCTTTGCTGGTGACACTGTCAGTGATTTATTTAGAATTCAAGGCACATGGCTACCACAGCATTCTGCAGCGATACGGCATCCCATCTGGTTTGCGCTTAGTGGGATTATCATTTGTTTTTTAACAGGACAATGACCCCAAACACACTTCCAAGCTGTGTAAGGGCTATTTGACCAAGGAGGGTGATGGAGTGCAGCATCAGATGACCTGGCCTCCATAATCCCCCGACCTCAACCCAATTGAGATGGTTTGGGATGAGTTGGACCGCAGAGTGAAGGAAAAGCAGCCAATAAGTGCTCAGCATATGTGGGAACTCCTTCAAGATTGTTGGATAAGCCTTCCAGGTAACTATCTCATGAAGCTGGTTGAGAGAATGCCAAGTTTGTAAAACTGTCATCAAGGCAAATGGTGGCTACTTTGAAGAATCTCAAATATAACATATATTTTGATTTCTTTAACACTTTTTTGGTTACTACATGATTCCATATGTGCTATTTCATAGTTTTGATGTTTTCACTATTATTCTACAATGTAGAAAATGGTTAAAAATTAAGAAAAACACTTGAATGAGTAGGTGTGTCCAAACTTTTGAATGGTACTGTAATATATATATATATATATATATATATATATATATAAAAGTGATTAAAAAAATAAGATTATTATGAATATCGCTAGCAACGACAGAATAAACATATTTTGAATAACACACCTACAGTAGAAAGAGTAGAATATCTTATTTCAAATTATGACAACTTTAGTTTTTAAATCCTAATACTGAGCAAATTACACTCTTAGGAGTCAATTACACTCACTGGAGTATTTGACATAGGTTTTGAAAAAGTCCCCACCAATAGGCTACCAGTGTGGCAAGTGCTGCTAGCCCCTCGTAAGCTTTCTTGACTTAGCCATATATCCTTGCCATTATCATTCACCTGAATGTTTTAGCTAACATATGATGGGGGTCGCTGGGTTGGCGGTTTCCGTGGGCAAGAAAAGGTTGAAGACCGCCGATCTAGGCAAAATTGGTGCTTTATTAGTACTCCTACTCTGAGACTGTGAATGTGGGCCATGGACTGGTGTAGCACGGGTTCTACAGAACATCTTCTGACTAGACTCAGGCTGTATGCGTCCTCAATAGCGCCACATTCACTATGGAGCTCACTACTTTTGGACAGAGCCATATGGTAATGCAATACATTGGGAATAGGGTGCCACTTGGGACACAGCCAAAGACAGGACAGGAAGCTGCAACTCACTGAGGTGGAGAGGTGAGCAGCAGCCTTGACATGAAGCAGCTCCTCATAGATCACCTCCAGGTCCTCAGCACTACGCTGGCTGGGGCTGCAGAGAGGTCGGGATATGCGCAGGTTACAATAGGGTCAGAGGTTAGGCCTTAGAATAGGATGATATATGATACAATAGGAGAGCAGATATAATACAATAGAAGTTTATTGTCCATCTGAAGATGGAAATTTCCCTTTGACTTGAAATGTAAAACAAACTTGATACAAACACACAGCATAATAAAATGGAACTCACCATTTACGTAAAATCATGGTCAAAAGAGCATCTGGACCAATCTGCAGTAATAACGACAAACCCTCCTGCAGCTCATCGTCTAATTGGTCCTTCTCATTGGTCATGTGGTTCAGTGAGAGTTTCTCATTGGTCATGTGGTTCAGTCCGAACTCCAAATCCAGGAAGCGGTAAAATTGAGTGTCTTTGTCATGGAAGTTTAACTCCTGCTTCACTACATTGTGATAGGATACATTGAGTTTGGTTACACTCACAGCAGGGAGCGGTTGATTCTTGTCAAATGATCATATTTGACAATACATGATGATAATACATTCACTCTGATTAAAGTCTCTTACCATGAACAATGATTCCTTCATCCACCAGGACTTGCCACATGCCAACTGCCTGGCTCCTTGATTGGAAGCATTCGTTTAGCTTTATCAGCCAATCAACAAGCTCTTTCCCCGAACAACATTGTCTGTAAGGGAAAGAGTGAGATTTCTACAAGGAAACAATCTAGTATTTTAATTTCAGAAAGACAAACAGGCAAAGTAATAATAGAATTTGCAATCAAGGCTCCATACCTGTAGGTCTTCAGGTGATGCTTTCTGTCTCTGATCAGGCCAGGGCTACGCTCTATCAAGGCACTATACACTACCCTGGCTGCCTTCAGAATTCGATCCGACAGAAACTACAAGGTGTGAGAGAAAGAGAGAGAGAAATACTGTATCAAATACTTGATACAGTCAAATGTAGGCTATGTGCAAATCAATATATAATTGGACAATGGCCCTCTTTCTCTGCTTATCATGTAAACACAACCAATATGCCTTTATTTCTGTGTAATTTTCATGACGTGATAAAGACATGAGGTCATATAAATAAAGCAGGAAATGTGAAATGTCACACAGAAGGTCTTGTGACAACAGACAGTGACAACAGTGACCCACTGTGTAGACTTAGCATGCAAGGAGCTAGAATGAAAAGTGAAAAGCAAGTGGCAGTGGCAGAAAACATATATTCTGTGAGAAGCATTACAGAAACCATGTGTGATGTCACATACATCACTGGTGTGAGTGGAGTGTTTTGCTTTGCAGGGGCTAGAGTCCCTAATTGTTCGTGTGTGGGAGGAAAGCTGGTGAGAATGTGTTATAGAGAGAGTTACTGCACTGCTAAACTCTCCCACACCACACACATATCTGTCTCCTCATCAGAGAGTGAGTGGATGTCACTTGGCTACGTTGACAACTTTGCCATTCTGAGAGTTTTCACTTTGCCTCCTCTCAGATTCTCTAAGTAGTATCAATTCTAATACACCTCCCAGTCATTTTTTTCCATTCCCTGCCCCCTCCTATCTCACTCCTCTCTGCCATGCTCTACCACCCAAACAGAATGTGAGAAGAAAGAAAACTAGAGTGTAAAATCTGTATCAACCACTGATGCAAACTAAAGCTTATGTAACTCACAGCACATTGGGTCTGTTGCTGTGCAGCCGATTTCCTACCATTTCCTGTTTATACGCAACCTCCATGACAAAACCAATATTACAAACGACTAAATATCAATATTTACTGGTTTGTTAATGAACTAGAATGTCTTCATTTCACTCCCTTCCACTCAATATGTTTCACTCCCTTCCACTCAATAATATCCTAGTCTTGTGATTCCACGAGTGACTCACACAGCTGATTGTTTGTTATTGGGCTTCCTTCAGGGCACTGTTTGTCCAAGGTGGTGGTCTTGAGATTCAGATTGAACTTAACAAAGACCATTTCCTTTAGCTTTTGTCTCCACTTGGCTTGGTGTTGTGTTGGACGGTGCTTTCCTAGCCTTCTCTCCTAAACGCCTGGCCCCTAGCCAGGCCTCAGCCCTTAGCCTGCTCTGGTTGGTGTTGTGGTGGATTGGGCAGCCTGTGAGGCCCTCTCCCCTCTCTCTCCTGTCCCCAAAGTCGAGCCCCTAGCCTGCCCTGGCCAATGGCTCTGGCTCCAAGCCACTCAGGATGAAATGATTGGCTCCTGACCCGTGACTGATCTGCCGACTCCGGCCTCTGCAAAGACAACACAACCTGACAGAACCTGGGGTTCTCATCCATTTTTCAGAATCATGTACAAAAGAACGGGGAAACCTGCACGCTACTTTAAAGTTCAAAGAGACACACCTGCTGTGTGAGAAGTTAACTGAGGGGTCCCCCAAGCCCCCCTTCATACCTCTGTTTTCCCACAGGCTGTCCTGCTCCCAGACCTAGTGTCTACAGACTGTATGCATCATTCTGAACCTTTCCTCCTCTCCACTGACTGCAGACTGGTCCCAGGGGACTGCAGACTGGCTCTACTGGCTGTGCTGGCTAGAGGTCACCACTATTCCCATGTGCCCTGACTGTTCCCGTGGGACCACTAGCTACCACCATGTTCTCAGCCTGGTCATCTCTGACCTCTGACACTTAGATAATAAACTCCAAATGCATAAATCCCCCATCATCATTGCAGACAAGCTGGCATTTCTACTGTGACTGTGTTCAGTTTGCAATCTTAAACACATTTTCTTAGAACAACAGACCAAAACAGAACGTTTCATACAGTACATCCTGGGTACAGCACCCCACCTACTAAGTAGCTAAACACACAGGACATAATCACTCATCATCAATCTGTTCGGTTCTGTATATACTGTAAGAACAAAAGCTCTAAAACTCTGTGAACTCTGTGATGAACAACTTGAGAAAATGTAGATCTACTAAGCATGTAATCTAGCGCAATGGTTTTCAACGTGTGTGCCTTGGGAAGCTGTCAGGTGTGCTGCAAACCTTATTATTTTGAACACACTTATAAATGTGACCTGTGGAATGCACATTCAATTTTGACTTGGGAGCACCACTGCCACTCAGATAAATACATTGTTTATCTTGTATCCTGATGCCTAGTCACCTTACCCTAAAACATATCTACCTCTATCACTCCTGAATCACTGCACATTGTAAATATGGTATTGGAACTGACCCTGTATATAGCTTCTTAGTTATCTTGTTTTTATTTCTTGTGTGTTTTTCTTCTACCTTATGTTATTTTTAGTGCTATATTGACATTGATTACTGCCTTGTTGGATTTAGCGCTTGGAAGAATGGCATTTGACTGTACTTGTGCATTTGACATTGAAACTTGAATAGCTCATGGTTACATCTGTATCTACAAATCCAGTTTGCTCAGGCATGTTGTTACATTTTTATCAGTTGAGGGGCGTACATCATGAGCAAAGTCCTTTCCCACTGGACACAGACGTCAGTTCAACGTCTGGTTTTGATTTACATTTGGTTGAGCTGTCATCTACTGTGAATTCAACGTAAAATCAACAAAACATTTCACCATGTCATTCGGTTTAGGTTAAAAGTTAGGTGAAAAAAAGACAGAATGCGTTACGTTGATACTTTTTGGCAAATCCATTTAGTTTTCTATGTTGATTCATCACCGGTGCCATGCTTCCTGCCATCCAGGACCTCTATACCAGGCGGTTTCAGAGGAAGGCCCTAAAAATTGTCAAAGACCCCAGCCACCCTAGTCATAGGCTGGTCTCTCTGCTACCGAACGGCAGGCGGTACCGGAGTGCCAAGTCTAGGTCCAAGAGGCTTATAAACAGCTTCTACCCCCAAGCCATAAGACTCCTGAACATCTAATCTAATGGCTAACCCAGACTATTTGCATTGCCCCCCCCCCCCCCCCCTTTTACGCTCCTGCTACTCTCTGTTATTATCTATGCATAGTCACTTTAATACCTCTACATACATATTACCTCAATTACCTCGACTAGCTGGTGCCCCGCACACTGACTCTGTACCAGTACCCCCTGTATATAGCCTGACTATTGTTATTTTACTGTTGCTCTTTAATTATTTGTTTCTTTTATTTTTAGGTATTTTTCTTAAAACTGCATTGTTGGTTCAGGGCTTGTAAGTAAGAATTTCACTGTAAGGTGAACCTGTTGTATTCAGCGCATGTGACAAATACAATTTGATTTGAGCCAATCTCATCGCAATGATTTATTGGGTTGAAATAATGTGGGAACAATGTTGATTCAAAAAGTTTTTGCCCAGAGGGTTGTATCAATTTACATCGCCTGTGAGAACAATTAGCACAGGCAAGTCTGATTAAAGGCGCTACATGGTCAATCTGCATTGGCCAAGTCAGGGCATTCATACTTCTTACACTTCGCTTAGCAGCACAGAGCTGCTGTCAAGGAAGTAAGTTTGTTTTTATTCAGTACCTCCCGCCCTCACCCATTAATGTCAATGAGGAGCAATACGGAGCGACGCACAGCTCAATTATTAAAAAAAATTGGTCGAGAGCTTAATTTGGTTCCGTAATATGCGTCACATTCCGTCCACATTTTCATATGAAGAATAAATAAGCTCTTATAGGTTTAGCTGTACCACAGCCTCTGCCATATAAACAAACACAGCATGCATGGCTTTGTGTCGGTGGTTGCACCATTACAATGCAGAAAACCACGTCTCTCGCTCAAACCGTCTAAAACTAAAGACCTATTTTACAAAAAATTGTGAGGATTCGTGGGACGCTCTTACAGGGGTACACACAAATTAATCTTTGTGAGTAAGGAACTATGAAAATAGTTTAAATAAACTGTATTTAATCTTTAAAAAACTTTTGTCACAGAAAATAGAGAATTTTGCAGTAGGGATCAGATGAAGGTCATGAGCACGAAATAAATTAATAGGAACATTTTTGGTGTGGTGCTAAAAACAAAATGGATCCATAAAGGTGTGCCGCAGTTCAAAAAAGGTAAGGAACCACTGATCTAGGGACTATAGCCCATGTGTTAGTAGTATAGGCAGGAGGAACTCCCTGATTGTTCCGACCACATGCATCAGGTTAGAGTAAACCGTTTTCCCTCAGGTGTGCCAGTGCTGGTGAATGACATACTGTATGTACTGTATAAGTGGCCCTTTCTCTCTCACACTGCTCTCTCTGACGTTTCAGGTCCGGAACAGGCTGAATATGTGCTTTAGATAAACATTAATGACACACTTTCTTATGGAGACCAAGTCAAAGTCGGCCTTTGAATGTTATGTCTGTGTTTGAATAGTGTAGTATCACAAAAGGAACATATGGGCCTGTTAAAATGGTTTGTATATTTGTGGGTGGGTTGGTTTGTGTCTGACAATGGCTAATGTGGTCTGTGGTTATGGCCTTTCCTCCCACACTTTTCTTTCTTCTTTTAACAACACTTAAATAAAGTCACTTTGTTACCTTCATTCTCTGGCTCAGTGAGAGTAACTGTTTCAATAACTGAGTGTGGTGTGTGGGTTTACTATATTTGTGCCTATAGTCTGTGTTAAATAGTGTCAAGTTTATACTAATGTTCTGAAGTTTCCTCTGTGGGCGAGTCTACAGTCTCCCTCTGTGCTGTGACCTTGGTGGGCTTTGTTCTCTCCTCTTCTGTTCTCTCTGGAACATGACTGTACCTGGAGGGAGGAATGGAGCACCACGCCGGTGGGCAGAGGAGCTGTAGGAACTGCATCTCACATCCCACTCTCTATACAGACAAGACCACGTCAGACCTTCTGAGGGGTTATTGTTTCCAACAAGTACACTTCCTCCCCAATTTCAGAAATACCAAGCTACAGCACTGGATTTTTTTCCTTTATTCAAAACAGGAAGTGCCAATTTAGGTAAAAAAGCCTGACGGCATTGATGAGATTATTATTATTTTTTAAACCTGTGTGAATATACGTAGCACCAAACCCCAAACCACAATCACCATCTTGATCATCATTAGATAACTAACAGAACAATCTCAAATCTCTAAACCAGGAGTCTCAAACTCATTTTCCCAGCTCGCAAAATTCAGTCTTCAACGAGGTCTGGAGGGCCCAACTTAAAATTAATTACAGTGCATTAGGAAATTATTCAGACCAATTGACTTTAAAAAAAAATGTTACAGCCTTATTCTAAAATGGATTAAAAGTTTTTGTTCCCTCATAAATCTACACACAACAACTCATAATGACAAAGCAAAAACAAGTTTTTAGAATTTTTTGCAAATTTACTAAAAATAAAAACCTGAAATATCACATTTACATAAGTATTCAGACCTTTAGTCAGTACTTTGTTGAAGCCCCTTCTGCAGTGATTATAGCCTCTAGTCTTCTTAGGTATGACGCTACAAGCTTGGCACACCTATATGTGGGGAGTTTCTTCCATTCTTCTCTGCAGATCCGCTCAAGCTCTGTCAGGTTGGATGGTGAGCATTGCTGCACAGCTATTTTCAAATTAAATGAAATCAAATTCTATTGGTCACATACACATATTTAGCAGATGTTATTGCGGGTGTAGCAAAATGCATGTGTTCCTAGCTCCAACAGTGCAGTAATATCTACCAATTCACAACAATACACACAAATTGAAAGTAAAATGTTGGAATTAAGAAATATATAAATATTAGAACGAGCAATGTCAGTGGCATTGACTAAAATACAGTATAATAGAATACAGTATATACATATGAAATGAGTAAAGCAGTATGTAAACATTGTTAAAGTGACTAGTGTTCCGTTATTAAAGTGACCAGTGATTCCAAGTCTATGTATATGGCAGCAGCCTCTAAGGTGCAGGGTTGAGTATCCGGGTGGTAGCCGGCTAGTGATGGCTATTTAACAGTCTGATGGCCTTTAACAGTCAGGTCTCTCCAGAGATGTTCGATCGGGTTCAAGTCCAGGTTCTGGCTGGGCCATTCAAGGACTTCCAGAAACTTGTCCCGAAGCCACTCCTGCGTTGACTTGGTTGTGTGCTTAGTGTCGTTGTCCTGTTGGAAGGGGAACCTTCGCCCCAGTCTGAGGTACTGAGCGCTCTGGAACAGGTTTTCATCAAGGATCTCTCTGTACTTTGCTCCTTTCATCTTTCTCTCGATATTGACTAGTCTCCCAGTCCATTCTGCTGAAAAACATCCTCACAGCATGATGCTGCCACCACCATGCATCACCGTAGGGATGGTGCCAGGTTTCCTCCAGACGTGATGCTTGGAATTCAGGCCAAAGAGTTCAATATTGGTTTCACCAGACCAAAGAATCCTGTTCCTCGTGGTCTGAGAGTCCGTTAGGTGCCTTTTGGCAAACTCCAAGCAGGCTGTCATGTACCTTTTACTGTGGCTTCCATCTGGCCACTCTACCATAAAGGCCTGATTGGTAAAGTGCTGCAGAGATGGTTGTCATTCTGGAAGGTTCTCCATCTCCACAGAGGAACTCTAGAGCTCTGTCAGAGTGACCATCGAGTTCTTGGTCACCTCCCTGACCAAGGCCATTCTCCCTCAATTGCTTAGTTTGGCCGGGCGGCCAGCTCTAGGAAGAGTCTTGGTGGTTCCAAACTTCTTCCATTTAAGACTGATGAAGGCCACTGTGTTCTTGGGGACCTTCAATGCTGCAGACATGTTTTGGTACCCTTCCCCAGATCTGTGCCTCGACACAATCATGTCTCGGAGCTCTACAGACAATTCCTTTGACCTCATGGCTTGGTTTTTCTCTGACATGCACTGTCAACTGTGGGACATTATATAGACAGGTGTGTGCCTTTCCAAATCATGTCCAATTAATTGAATTTACCACAGGTGGACTCCAATCAAATTGTAGAAACATCTCAAGGATGATCAATGGGAACAAGATGCACCGGAGATCAATTTCGAGTCTCATAGCAAAGGATCTGAATACTAATGTAAATAAGGTATTTCTGTTTCTTTTTTTCATTTGCAAACATTTCTAAAAATCTGTTCTTGCTTTGTCAATGTGGGGTATTGTGTGTAGATTGAATCCATTTTAGAATAAGGCTGTAACATAACAAAATTTGGAAAAAGTCAAGGGGTCTGAATACTACTGCACTGTATATTTCCTTGCCATGAAAATGTGGAAAAAAATGTTCTCTAGCCATCGCTTTTTGAACTTTCTATGCTCCCTGACTGTCTAGCTTAAGTTTTGATGACTGTTAGCAAGCTGGACAGAGTAAAGGGACTATAACATTCGGTCAATTATCATTTCTACAGTTTCTATTTGGTTTTAGTCATTTCAATGTCAATTGAGATCGTGCCCCCTCCCCCCAAAAAATGTAAAACTAAAAAACATATTTTTTTACTCAAACCACCCTTGGGCCAGATTGAATCGGCTCGCAGGCCTTGAGTTTGACACATGCTCCAAAGACATAAAAAACAAGAACAACAACTAGCAACCAAACGAAGCACCAACAAAGCCAACCTCCCTGTAGCCTCGCTACTGTTCTCCCATTAGCTATAAGACCTGCATCCTCTCTCCCCTTTCCAAAATACACACAGCACTCACACAGAAAAAGCCCTTGGGAAGTTAGGAACATTCCAAGGCTGACTGGATATTTATTAAAGATACTCTCTACATGTTCAATGCAGAAAAAACATAGACCTGAACTGAACTTTAATGTTGTATAGGCCTATTTACTGGCATTGATCTTTTACTGTGTTTTCATTCTTCCTGGAGTAGAAGAGAACACTGTTCCACTGTTTTTATTCCTGGAGATTCTGGATGTATCAAAGTGAGACCGGCTGTGTGTGTGTGCGTGTGTGTGTCTCTGTGTGTGTGCTCGCATGTGAGCGTGTGTGTGCCTGACTGACTGCGTCTATGTATATTGGGTAAAATAATACCAGTCAGGAGCCAGATTTGTCTTTCCATTTCAACACCGTTATCAGGCTGATTTCTCCTGTGAGGGGGCTATTGAAGGAGCAGTTAGATAAAGGAGTGAGAGGGTTGGGTCTGCTCTGGTCAGGCAGGGGGGGTAGTGAGGGCCTGGCGGGGGGGGGGGGGGGTAGTTAGCTAGCTGTGGATCTTGGAGTGTCCTTTAGACTCCTTGTGACTGCAGTGCTCGCCTGGATTGGAATGTGTTTTTACTGCTCAAGCAGTGATATTAGGAGCTCAAAAAAGAACAGGTTCAGCAGTTACAGAAGACGCCAACGCTGCAACAATAAAGGCTGGCGCAGTGGCTAAAAGTGCCCAGGAGGAACAATTTGCTGGAAATACAGCCTTAAGGCCGGGCCATGTCCGATGTCAACAGGTTGTGGTTGACATTTAATTGAGATTACTAAAATTGTTGTAGAATGTCATTATGCTCATACATTGGATCATCGTATTGAGGCAAAGTGTATGTTGAAGGTCTTAGCATTTCACATGGCACACTGTAGAAAACGTGGGGCATTATATGATGTAATATGGTGTAAATTAATAATACTAAATGTTTAACCCTAAGGACCTATAGCTTTAAGAGGTTAACTACTATTTACTGTACTTGAACCTCCATTCACCATTTCTACTATGCTGTTGTGGTGTTTCTATGGTGTAACAGATGATTTGAGGGTGAGATCAAAATGTCCAACATAAATAATGTTCCTACATGTCAACTCAATGACCTTGTTGGTTCTCTTCTCATGAAGATTGTGATTCATCAAAGATGAATCAGAAGCCAGAGCAGTTTGATTCAGGTCTAAGACTAGCTGTAGGGATGTGAAGTACTACTGTACTGTGTGTTTGTGTGTGTCAGGGTTGGGATCAATTAGAATTGAAGGCAGTCAATTCAGGAAGTAAACTAAAATAAGCCTTCAATTCAAACTGAGCCCAACCCTGGTGGGTGTGTGGCACTGTCCCTGATCGGCATACCACGTACCTGCTTCATGGTGTCCTGTGTGTCAAGGGCCTCTGGCAGTGGGGTCTACGGGAAAGTGGGAGAGAAAGAAACATAACCTACTATTACATAATTTCACTATTCCATCATAGAGGTTCACGTCCAGTCCAGAAAGCCTATAATATCAAGGCATTGCTGAATAATAAGGCCTATAATATATTATGGCTTCCTCTCATAGGCATTCCAACAGAACTAGTTAAACTGGTTGTTCTCAGAAACCATTGGGTGGGACCAGAAAGATAGGTTGAATGTGAAATATTCTAATGTCTAATGAGATACATACTGTTGTGTTCAGTTTGTTTTCAGTGTGTTTTTTCTATATGTCTACTGGTTCATGCAATATATGTCCTAAACCCGATGATATATGGGCAAACCCTCCTCTCAACTCATCAACACTATCCTGTAGCCTAATTCCCACTTCCTCTTTTGTTGTTCTATAACTCTTCTTTTATGATCCACTGACAGCCTCTCTAAATGTGTTCCCAAACCAGCTGCTAAGTTGCATGACATGGATGGACTCCGCTGGCTGAGGTGTCATCGGAGTACACAGTCATTTACAAGGGTTTTGTTCAGAACATTCTCTCCTCTATCTTTACAGGTCTTGTTAACTCATGACTGGTTAGTGCCTTACCTTGAGGGCCACTCAGAAGAAAATTGATTATATAAGATACAGGCCTCACGTTTTCACTGTGTCGCGGTGTGCGATCGCCAGCTCAAATGATGGAAAATAGAAATATGGAACCTGACGAGTTATTGTCGTCTCGTCTCTCTTTGTGTGGGAGTGCTATTGATGGCCTTGTGCTGGACTTGGGTATCAAATGCAGCTAAAAAGAAAATGGTTTGAACACATCATTTACCCCTCAGCTCCATTTGCAGTCAAGAAAATAAATAATACACTATTCTTCCTCTATCCCCTTTTCTTATTATTGTACTAGATTGCTTTTCTTCTCTTAAGTCAGGTGTTCAATGGCTCCTAGCGTGGAGACCTCTCCACCCTTCCTTCTGTTGACAGAGTAAACTGTGCTGGTCTGTCCTACTGCCAACACTGTCACATGCTCCCAACCAGAGGTACTGCACATTGCCCTCTTCAGCTGTTAGCCAACTCTATAAAATAGACTTAAGTCTCTCTCATATGTTCTGTCGCTTCTGCTCTCTCTCTCTGCCATGCTGAAAGCAGCAAAACCATGCTT
Source organism: Salvelinus fontinalis (assembly GCF_029448725.1). NCBI lineage: Eukaryota > Metazoa > Chordata > Actinopteri > Salmoniformes > Salmonidae > Salvelinus > Salvelinus fontinalis. The sequence continues at coordinate 16,126,139 of NC_074672.1, read as the reverse complement.
GTAGAGGCGTCACTTCTTGCCTAATGTAGCACCACACAGACACACCTGTAGGCTATAGTGACTTTGTTTTTTTCCTTGGAGAAGCCCTTGCATCTTAGAAAACAACTCAAGGAAACAAAGTTGAAGGCCTGGCAGCAGTATGGGGCATACAGTGGGAAATACCAGATGCCATTTCCCTCTTACCAAGAAGTGCCCTTCTTGCTATGTATCTCTTAATATGAGGACCTCTACCAATGTGAGTAATTTTGTACTGTTTATCTCCAGGAGTCACCACCACCACCACCCCAGCACTGGTATGCATTGCAATAAGCATGGACATTGGGGTACAGACCTTATTACCATCTATTAATTCTAGAAAAATGACTCTGTCTGCATTGCTTACTAGTGGTGGTATCAGACCACACGTGCCATGTGTGTCTTAATGAACTAGAGTTAGCTGGCTCCCAGTGTGAAGCCAGTTTAATTGGGTCTAATGTTGTTGCATGCCGCCTCTGCATTCCAGACACATCATCAAACAGACACAAAGATGACGTGGAGCCACAGATGCTTTAGGAATAATGATGTTTGCCTGATCATCTAAGGCATGGAGCACTGCACCACAGTTCTAATAAGGCCAACTGAACTCAATCTCCAGTTGAAGTCTATTATTTTACATTTCCATATCTTACTGTATTATCAATGTAATAAGTATATTTACGAATATCAAACGAAAAACAGGGTATTGTATGTTTAGCTTTTAATATTTTGCAATGCGCCCACAGCTATTGACATGAATAAGATCAAGCATTTGATTTTGTATGAAAGCATTGATCTATTTATCTATGAGAGGGGTTGTAGTTGTAGTTGAACCTCTAGGGACTAGGTCAATGTGGATTTAAGGACATTAAGCAGATGGGCTAGATTAAAACATCATCACCATAGGGTGTCCTAATTAATCAACTATAGGCTACTTGAGGAAGTACAACATACACATAAACAAATAAACAAACTCACTACGCATATGATATTTAGAAGCTTTACTAAACCATCTTAATTGTTTTGTTCTCAGCCAATCCAGTTGTTACTTGTGAACACAAGATCAGGGTATTAAGTAATATTTCCATTGACGTCCTACCTACAGTAATATGTTATGGCTACTCCATAGACATTGCCAAATATATGTGTTTTTTTAATGGACTGTCCACTGACATCCGACACCTTTGCTTGTTAAGCTGTTATTGATCATATATAAGACCTTTTGCCTTTTTATAGTCAGGTCATCACAGTTTCAGCTAATCACAAAGTCTGTAGGTGAATAACTCTAGATTTGTATAATCCTGAGCAATTCAATAACAAAGCCAAATTTAGATCTTTCTTGAGGAGCACAATTCGGAATCTTCCTGTGGCTGAGGGGAAAATAGACATTCTTGTCTACCATGTAAACTGAATGGGGGGATCGAGGTGAACAATAAACAATGCACTATAAATAACAAGAGTAATAAAAAAAAAAGGTCTGTGTCTCCGCTACCTTCCTCTCCTCTGCCCCACACCCAAGACTACAGAGAAGTCCCCGTGTCAGTCTGACCCTTCTCCACATTCTCACATGCAACGCAGGAAGCTGCTTTTATTTTGGAGACACATACAGACTGTGTCACAGTGGATGTGGTGAGCACCCCCCCCCCCTCACTTCTTCCACCAACACATTGTCTGACTCCACAGCCCCATTCACTCTACACCTCTGCAGTGCACACCACCCACACATCTCACCACGCAGACACTAATACAGAGACACAATCACATAAGGTGACGTAAACTTTTATGCTGAAGTGTTGCAGTGTTTTCAAGTGTGACCCGTCTTCCCTCCTCTTGTAGTGCTTATAGTAACTGATTAGTGAAGTGTGCAGTGTGTGCGAAAGGCAGCGAGACAGAGCATGACTGTGACATGCGTCCAGCCACAATCAGACTTTCTGTAGAGATTGTTCTACCTCCCACCACATTCTTTTTATCAAGTACAGTGGTGCTTCATTTCTACCTAGAACGTGAGTCTCACTCTCAAAACATGTCCACGTGATAGGCTATATCATTTATTGATGGCCTATTTTGCTGTGAAAACATTGTATCAAACTGCCATGGGTGTGACTATTTTGAGAATATTTTCAGTCAAGGTCATACTTTACTTTCTGAAGAAAAAAGTGTTTTTCATGAAGAATTATATTATGACCCATGAGCACTCATTATCATCATCATCATCATCATCATCATCATCATCATCATCATCATCATCACTATCCTCAGATCATCATCAAACCATCTCAAAGCTAAACAATAGGCACAATGCAAAGACAAAAAAGGAATGATGTTGCAGATAATGATGATAAGTAGCCTAGTGATGATGATTAGTATACTATTAGCCTGTGCACAACTGTAAGTTTTGTAGGCCGCCATTGTAAATAAGATTTTGTTCTTAACTGACTTGCCTAGTTAAACAGAGGTTAAATACAAAATAAATAAAGGTATGCTATTCTAGGCAAGAATAATAACATACCCAACTGATGCCTTGAATGGTCGATGTTTCCACAGAATAATGATCCGGGAAAATTCGATAATTGTAACTCCGGAACAGATGCATGTTTTTTCAAGTCAAACAAAACAACTTTCACGGTTAGTGGATCTGCGGTCATAACGCATGTCGAAGACGGGAGCACCAAGCATGTCTGTCTACCCGTTACAAAGACCGGACCCACATTACAACAACATAGCATACCGACAGTGGACATTGCACGACCAGTTGAATCGCCACATGTTGCTCTTGTGTCACTAAAGCCACAAGTCTATATTATTTGTATCCAACCTGACTGTTAGGCTACTGTGCCTATATCAAAACTCAACCCAGCTGTCACTGCCACCTCACACGACGTTGCTGGCTGCTGCCTCTGCTCGACCGAGACTCCAACCCACTTTCAATCAGCCTCAGCTCTATCTCAGCACAGGCGCATGATTGTAGCTTTGCGTAAGCACACTTGCTCTCAAATGAGTCCCCGCTGCTTGTCAAGTGATTTCGGAGTCATTAAAATCGGCGACCTCTTCAGAAAGATCTGATTCTCTATTCACTGCAGAAAATTGCCATTTTCTTGTTCTTGTTCCCAACATTCAGTTGCGATGACACTTTTGGGAGTGTTCTAAACTTTTTGTATATCCTACATCTGTAGGCCTATCCCACGGTCATTTCAACCAAAACAATGTGATGACATGACATTGAATTAACGCCGAAAACTTTGTGGGATTTGCAAAAATGCATAAATTTAATAACGGAATTTCGTATTTTTTGGGGGGGTATGATGGGTAATCCCGCGGGGTTTGGAAATGCATAAATAGGGATTACTGTCTCATCTCTCTCTCTTCTGTTCGGGGCCTTGATCTGTTCCTATGAGAGTGACCCTTAACTCGACATGGTATAATTGTGTATGTTCGGCATTAGCGGCGTGGGCTGTGGCCTGAACAATAGCCCAGTTTAGGAATAAACCTGTGTTCTGACCTGCACACCTAGAGTCCGTCTCTTTTCCTTTTATGACCCAGCCGGGTCATTACAATATGTTTCTAACATTTTGTAGGGCAGGCCTATCTGATTCCACACCACAATATGTTGAGGGAGCTCCAGCAACTCCAGCACTCTGTATTTGGCCTGAGTTTGGTAGATGAGATTGAGTCAACGATAAGTATATCAAATATAAGTGTTCATAATGTTCCAGGCCAGTACTGTGGGCAGACTACAAAATTATCCTGTCCAGATAGCAGCACCTGTACATCAGGAGTTACTGGTGCAAAAACACTTTGATTGGAGGTAGAGGTACACACTAAAAACAAATGGTTCTATATAGTGCCAAATAAGGGTTATTTGGCTTGCTACCATAGCGGAGCCCTTTTTAGTGCAATGTGGAACCTTTTTTTAAGGTTCTATAAAGAGTCATGCTCATAAGGTTCTAAATGGAACCTCTATGGTGCTAAAAATAACCCTATCCTAAGGATCTATATAATACAAAAAAGGGTTCCACTATGGTTACAACACTAAAACATCTCCTTTAAAATGTACAGTAACTTACTGGCAGCAATTGGCCAGTCAGTTACTGTAATTTCATTTACAGTACAGCTACTGTAATCCATTTTACGGTACCACAAATGTTACCGAAATCTCATTTACAGTACCAAGTCAGTTACTGTAATCTAATTTACAGTACAAATTACAATTACAGCATATTACTGTAATTACCCATATTACCCAATGCTCTTTGCAAGTTTTCATTTTCACATTTTTGGCCTTCCTGTGACATCGGATGCTGTAGTTGTCCTGGAGGTTAGGCAGTATGCCCCCAGTGATGCGTTGGGCAGACCATACCACCTTCTGGAGAGCCCTGTGGTTGCGGACGGTGCAGTTTCCGTACCAGGCGATGATACAGCCCAACAAGATGATCTAAATTGTCCATCTGTAAAAGTTTCTACGGGTCTTAGGGGCCAAGCCAAATTTCTTCAGCCTCCTGAGGATACACTGGTCTTCAAAATAATTCTAATTACAACAAGGTATCTTATGATATAGCTCTGACTAGCTCTGATCGTGACAATACCTTACTGAGATATTCACCGTACCTTGATATCTGCTTCCTCTAAATTACTATAACGTCAAAGTAATGACTAATAAAATGTAAGAAAGTTATTTTTATAGTATTTTACAAGGGATTGGAGCATGCAGGTTGGCTGCTAGGCATTTGTATATTACAGAATATTAATGAATACTAGGTGTTTTATATCACTTTCCCTTCTTGGGGCCTTAACAAAGGCTTCAAAACTGGTCGTGATTGCAGGGCAAAAGATATCAAATGCACATGATTAAATAGTCAACCATTAATGGTTTAGGACTCTCTTTCACTCTCATTTGTCCCCTATAGACATTTAATTGTTTGAGAACTACTACCACATATCACTTAAATTGGTACAGGGCTCTCACTAACGGGTACAACAAATATAGTACAAGGCACACCTGAAATTCTTCCCCTCCCAGAATATTTTCCACAATGCACCATAATTTACAGTATGCTGCATTAAATATACAGAAAAACAGCACTTTATTGTTGAATTGTATTGAAAAACTTTTACGCAGTTGCTAATAATGAATAAGTAATTCTATATTACAGAATATCAACTGCTATTTGGTGTTTTATATCACTTGCAATTTAGGCCTTAACAAAGGCTTCTAAAGTGACAGTGACGACAGGGCAAAAACAGATCAAAAGGACATGGCTAGCCAGTCAACACAGGTTTAAACCTTCCTGTCACTCTGATCTGTCCTCTATAGACATTCAATTGTTAGGGAGCCACTACCACATATCAGTAAAATTCATACAGCGGGTGCAACAAATAGGGCCTCTTACAAGACACACCTCAAAATATGTTAATCAGAAACAACAATACCACATAACCACTAGATTTGCAAAGGTTTTTGGCACTACAAAAATGCAGTAAGGAACTGATTTACAGTAAATTACTGGCAGCAATTGGCCTGCAAATTACTGTAGATTTTCAGAATAAGGTTTATAGAATTCCTAAAATACAGTATATTACTAAACTCGGCAAAAAAGGAAATGTCCTCTCACTGTCAACTGCGTTTATTTTCCGCAAACTTAACATGTGTAAATATTTGTATGAACATAAGATTCAACAACAGACATACACTGAACAAGTTCTACAGACATGTGACTAACAGAAATGGAATAATGTGCCCCTGAACAAAGGGGAGGGATCAAAATCAAAAGTAACAGTCAGTATCTGGTGTGGCCACCAGCTGCATTAAGTACTGCAGTGCATCACTTCCTCATGGACTGCACCAGATTTGCCGGTTGTTGCTGTGAGATGTTACCCCACTCTTCCACCAAGGCCCCTCCAAGTTCCTTGACATTTCTGGGGGGAATGGCCCTAGCTCTCTCCCTCCGATCCAACAGGTCCCAGACGTGCTCAATGGGATTGAGATCTGGGCTCTTCGCTGGCCATGGCAGAACACTGACATTCCTGTCTTGCAGGAAATCACACACAGAACGAGCATTGTCATGCTGGAGGGTCATGTCAGGATGAGCCTGCAGGAAGGGTACCAAATGAGGGAGGAGGATGTCTTCCCTGTAACCCACAGCGTTGAGATTGCCTGCAATGACAACAAGCTCAGTCTGATGATGCTGTGACACAGCGCCCCAGACCATGACTGACCCTCCATCTCCAAATCGATCCCGCTCCAGAGTACAGGCCTCGGTGTAACGCTCATTCCTTCCACGATAAACACAAATCCGACCATCATCCCTGGTGAGACAAAACCATGACTCGTCAGTGAAGAGCACTTTTTGCCAGTCCTGTCTGGTCCAGCGATGGTGGATTTGTGCCCATAGGCGATATTGTTGCCGGGGATGTCTGGTGAGGACCTGCCTTACAACAGGCCTACAAGCCCTCAGTCCAGCCTCTCTCGGCCTATTGCGGACAGTCTGAGCACTGATGGAGGGATTGTGCATTCCTGGTGTAACTTGGGCAGTTATTGTTGCCATCCTATACCTGTACCGTAGGTGTGATGTTCGGATTTACCGATCCTGCGGAGGTGTTGTTACACGTGGTCTGCCCCTGCGTGGACGATCAGCTGTACGTCCTGTCTCCCTGTAGCGCTGTCTTAGGCGTCTCACAATACGGACATTGGAATTTATTGCCCTGGCCACATCTGCAGTCCTCATGCCTCCTTGCAGCATGCCTAAGGCACGTTCACGCAGATGAGCAGGGACCCTGGGCATCTTTCTTTTGGTGTTTTTCAGAGTCAGTATAAAGGCCTCTTTAGTGTCTTAAGTTTTCATAACTGTGACCTTAATCGCCAACCGTCTGTAAGCTGTTAGTGTCTTAACGACCGTTCCACAGGTGCATGTTCATTAATTGTTTATGGTTCATTGAACAAGCATTGGGAAACTGTGTTTAAACCCTTTACAATGAAGTTATTTGGATTTTCAAATTATCTTTGAAAGACAGGGTCCTGAAAAAGGGATGTTTTTGTTGTTATTGCTGAGTTTATATTCTGTGAGGGTAAATCATTTCCTCTCACGGGTGCAACAAATATAGCCTCTTACAAGGCACACCTTAAAAAATGTTAATGAGCCCGAAACTTCCTCGCCCACAACATCTTCCCACAATGCACCATAATTAATTATGTAAAATACAATGAAGGTATTTTTGTTAAGGCTGTCGCTCTCCTCATCCTCGGACGAGGTGAGGAGAGAAGGATCTTCAGACCAAAATGCGGTTTGCGGGAAATAAGCCATCTTTTATTTTATAACAACGATGAAGATGGCAACACGAAAACAAACACTTTAACAAACTTACAAAATAACAAAACGACGTAGAACGAACCCTGAACATAAACTTACATAACTGAACGTAAACTCACGAACAGGAAACAGACGACATCGAAACGTAATGAACAGCCAAACAGTCCCATATGTGAAAATACATCGAACACGAGAGACATCACAGGAGACAATCACCCACAAACAAACAGTGAGAACGCCCTACCTAAATATGACTCTTAATTAGAGGAAAACGCAAACCACCTGCCTCTAATCAAGAGCCATACCAGGTAACCCAAAACCAACATAGAAACAGATAACATAGACTGCCCACCCAAAACACATGCCCTGACCATAAACACATAAAAACAACATAAAACAGGTCAGGACTGTTACAGAACCCCCCCCTCAAGGTGCGAACGCCGGGCGCACCAGCACAAAGTCCAGGGGAGGGTCTGGGTGGGCAGTTGACCACGGTGGTGGCTCCGGCTCTGGACGCTCTCCCCACACCACCATAGTCACTCCCCTCTTCTGTCTACCCCTTCCACTGACCACCCTAAAACTACCTTCCCCTAAATAAACGGCCAGCACCGGGACAAGGGGCAGCACCGGGACAAGGGGTAGCACCGGGACAAGGGGCAGCACCGGAACAAGGGGCAGCACCAGGATAAGGACCAGCACCGGAATAAGGGGCAGCACCGGGACAAGGGGCAGCACCGGGACAAGGGGCAGCACCGGGACAAGGGGCAGCACCGGGACAAGGGGCAGCACCGGGACAAGGGGCAGCACCGGGACAAGGGGCAGCACCGGGACAAGGGGCAGCACCGGGACAAGGGGCAGCACCGGGACAAGGGGCAGCACCGGGACAAGGGGCAGATCCCGGCTGAAGGACTCTGGCAGGTCCTGGCTGAGGGACTCTGGCAGGTCCTGTTTGGACGGCTCTGGCAGGTCCTGGCTGGACGGCTCTGGCAGGTCCTGGCTGGACGGCTCTGGCAGGTCCTGGCTGGACGGCTCTGGCAGGTCCTGGCTGGACGGCTCTGGCAGGTCCTGGCTGGACGGCTCTGGCAGATCCTGGCTGGACGGCTCTGGCAGGTCCTGGCTGGACGGCTCTGGCAGGTCCTGGCTGGACGGCTCTGGCAGGTCATAGCAGGACGGCTCTGGCAGGTCCTGGCTGGACGGCTCTGGCAGGTCCTGGCTGGACGGCTCTGGCAGGTCCTGGCTGGACGGCTCTGGCAGGTCCTGGCTGGACGGCTCTGGCTGGTCCTGGCAGGATGACTCTGGCTGGTCCTGGCAGGACGACTCTGGCTGGTCCTGGCAGGACGACTCTGGCTGGTCATGGCAGGACGACTCTGGCTGGTCATGGCAGAACGACTCTGGCTGGTCATGGCAGGACGACTCTGGCTGGTCATGGCAGGACGACTCTGGCAGATCCTGTCTGGTTGGCGGCTCTGGCAGATCCTGTCTGGTTGGCGGCTCTGGCAGATCCTGTCTGGTTGGCGGCTCTGGCAGATCCTGTCTGGTTGGCGGCTCTGGCAGATCCTGTCTGGTTGGCGGCTCTGGCAGATCCTGTCTGGCGGGCGGCTCTAGCGGCTCCTGTCTGGCGGGCGGCTCTAGCGGCTCCTGTCTGGCGGACGGCTCTGTAGGCTCATGGCAGACGGGCGGCTTTGCAGGCTCATGACAGACGGGCGGCTTTGCAGGCTCATGACAGACGGGCGGCTTTGCAGGCTCATGGCAGACGGATGGCTCATACGGCGCTGGGGAGACGGATGGCTCAGATGGCGCTGGGGAGACGGATGGCTCAGATGGCGCTGGGGAGACGGCTGGCTCAGATGGCGCTGGGGAGACGGATGGCTCAGATGGCGCTGGGGAGACGGATGGCTCTGTAGGAAGGAGAAGGAGAGACAGCCTGGTGCGTGGTCTAGGCACTGGCTGCGCTGGAGAGGAGGAAACAGCAGGAGAGAGAACCCGGAGAGACAGCCTGGTACGGGGGGCTGCCACCGGAGGACTGGTACATGGAGGTGGCACCGGGTCTACCGGACCGTGAAGGAGGACACGTGCTCTTGAGCACCGAGCCTCCCCAACCCTACCAGGTTGAATGATCCCCGTAGCCCTGCCAGTGCAGCGAGGTGGAATAGCCCGCACTGGCCTATGCAGGCGAACCGGGGACACCACCTGTAAGGCTGGTGCCATGTACGCCGGCCCGAGGAGACGTACTGGAGGCCAGATACGTTGGGCCGGCTTCATGACATCCGGCTCGATGCCCAACCTAGCCCTCCCAGTGCGGCAAGGTGGAATAGCCCGCACTGGGCTAAGCACGCGTACTGGGGACACCGTGCGCTTTACCGCATAACACGGTGTCTTACCAGTACGACGCCTTCTACCTCCACGGTAAGCACGGGGAGTAGGCTCGGGTATCCTACCCGGCTTTGCCACACTCCTCGTGTGCCCCCCCCCAAGAAATTTTTTGGTCTGACTCACGGGCTCCCAACCGCGTCGTCGCGCTGCCTCCTCATACCAGCGCCTCTCAGCCTTCGCTGCTTCCAACTCCTCCTTTGGACGGCGATATTCCCCTGGTTGAGCCCAAGGACCTCTACCGTCCAGGATCTCCTCCCAAGTCCAGAAGTCCTTGTTGCTCCGTAGAGCATTCCCATACCGCTTGGTCTTAGCGTGGTGGGTGATTCTGTTAAGGCTGTCGCTCTCCTCATCCTCGGACGAGGTGAGGAGAGAAGGATCTTCAGACCAAAATGCGGTTTGCGGGAAATAAGCCATCTTTTATTTTATAACAACGATGAAGATGGCAACACGAAAACAAACACTTTAACAAACTTACAAAATAACAAAACGACGTAGAACGAACCCTGAACATAAACTTACATAGCTGAACGTAAACTCACGAACAGGAAACAGACGACATCGAAACGTAATGAACAGCCAAACAGTCCCATATGTGAAAATACATCGAACACGAGAGACATCACAGGAGACAATCACCCACAAACAAACAGTGAGAACGCCCTACCTAAATATGACTCTTAATTAGAGGAAAACGCAAACCACCTGCCTCTAATCAAGAGCCATACCAGGTAACCCAAAACCAACATAGAAACAGATAACATAGACTGCCCACCCAAAACACATGCCCTGACCATAAACACATAAAAACAACATAAAACAGGTCAGGACTGTTACAATTTTACTGTGCATTCTACCGTGTTTCACTGTTGGAATTACAGAAACGTCTTAGAGTGAACCCTTTTCGGAGCTATATTATAGAAAAAAAATGAATGGTTCTACAAAGGTTATTTTTTAGAACCATACAGTGTTTCTTACTCTGGTTTAATAGCCATATTAAATTGTTATAATTCCATTGGTTTTATTATTATTTTTATGAACAAGTTTTGTCAGGAATGCTAGCTTTGGTACGTCTGGGGATTCCTGAGGAGAAAATTGAGAACTACTGACTTAATTATCCATTCTCACAAGACACCTTCACTGACCATAGTCATATGTAACATCTAATAGCATAACACAACAGATTAGATCAACTGGAATGGCTCACGTTGCACAAAAAGAGCTGTGAGAAAACCAAGTCCCAAAATATTAGAATGACCCACCGGCCATACATTTTAATTATCGCTAAAAGAGGAAAGAACAATTTTTTAAACTGCAAATAACCATTGAAGGGCTCAAAGGGTTATTTGGGTCAGTATCCATCACCTTCCCAAAGAACGCTTGAGGAACCCAATTTTTTTTGTTTGTATAGAGGTAGTTTCCTACTGATTTATGGGTTATTTTTGAGTTATTTTGGGGTTATTTTTGCTTTGCAAAGTCTCTCTCTCTCTCTCTCTCTCTCTCTCTCTCTCTCTCTCTTTCTCTCTCTCTCTCTCTCTCTCTCTCTCTCTCTCTCTCAATCTCTCTCCCCCTCCCTCTCTCTCTCTCTCTCTCTCTCAATCTCTCTCCCCCTCCCTCTCTCTCTCACTCTCTCTCTCTTTCCCCCTTTCTGTGTGTGCGTGTGTGTCTGCATGTCTGCGTGTCTGTCTGCCTGCGTGTGCGTAGGATTGGGGTGTGTGGAAACTTATCAGTGACCCCAGCTGTCTGTCTAACCATGCAGTAGGCTACAGACACGTGGACACAGACAGATAAACTGCCTCAGACCAGGGACAGACAAAAACAACAGGAGAGGCATAACATAGTTACAGTACGGACAGCAAGAGTGATTCTCCACCTATACATCCTACATAGAACAACTCTGCTACGAAGTCTTATTAACTATTTCGAAGTTTGGTGTGATTAGTCATGTGGGTTTCACAGACCTTTCTTGAAACCCAGCACACAACCCGTTGAACCGGAATTACCTGTAGCCTAATTATTAAGTGCGTAATGGTATTCAAATATGCATGTCATCATACAGTGTCTGTAAAACATTACAGTGTATCCAAGTCATGTCTCTTTGTGGACATTTAATGCTTGATTTAAACAAACAAAAAAAGTTGAATTGTAAAAGTGGCAAATTACACGATAGTGAATTCAACACTCCAACTCTTTCCTCACAATTCAGATAACACTCTATCCTTCTTTTAAAGATGTTCATGTTTGTATTATGAAGAAGGAGAACTCGTGGTTGTCTTGGTGATCTGATGTGTAAACAGATAACTTACTTCCCCCTCCTCTGGTGTTATCCGTCTGGACGGCAACAAGATAGATTTGAAGAAGGTATCCATGGAGAACATGGCTGAAGCCGTTGCTAGGTGAAAGAGAAGAGCGAGGAAAAACAATTTAAGGTATTTTCCTATACATTTTCCTCTAGTAATGTTCTGTGGAAACACAATAAGTTTGGTTCTGTTTTTCTGTCATGCCCTGTCCTGGAGGGCAGTTTCAGGAGATGTACAGTACCGTTCAAATGTTTGGGGTCAATTTCCTTGTTTTTGAAAGAAAAGCAAAACATCTCTGTTCATTAAATAACTTCAAATTGGTTATAAATACAGTGTAGACATTGTTAATGTTGTAAATTACTATTGTTACTGGAAACGGCAGATTTTTTATGGAATATCTACATAGACGTACAGAGGCCCATTATCAGCAACCATCACTCCTGTGTTCCAATGGCATGTTGTGTTAGCTAATCCAAGTTCATAATTTTAAAAGGCTAATTGATCATTAGAAAACCCTTTTTTAATTATGTTAGCACAGCTGAAAACTGTTGTTCTGATTTAAAGAAGCAATAAAACTGGCCTTCTTTAGACTAGTTGAGTATCTGGAGCATCAGCATTCGTGGGTTTGATTACAGGCTCAAAATGGCCAGAAACAAATAACTTTCTTCTGAAACTTGTCAGTCTACTATTGTTCTGAGATATTAAGGCTATTCCATGTAAGAAACTGCCAAGAAACTAAAGATCTCGTACAACACTGTGTACTACTCCCTTCACAGAACAGCGCAAACTGGCTCTAACCAGAATATAAAGAGGAGTGGGAGGCCCCGGTGCACAACTGAGCAAGAGGACAAGTACATTAGAGTGTCTATCTAGTTTGAGAAAGTCAAAAGTCCTCAACTGGCAGCTTCATTAAATAGTACACGCAAAAAGAACACAGATACTGGACAGAGGAAAGGCCAGCACAGTCACCGGATCTCAACCCTATTGAGCTGTTGTGGGAGCAGCTTGACCGTTGGTACGTAAAAAATGCCCATCAAGCCAATCCAACTTGTGGAAGGTGCTTCTGGAACTATGGGGTGAAATCTCTTCAGATTACCTCAACAAGTTGACAACTAGAATGACAAAGGTCTGCAAGGCTGTAATTGCTGCAAATTGAGAATTATTTGACGAAAGCAAAGTTTGAAGGACACAATTATTATTTAAATTAAAAATCATTATTTCTAAACTTGTCAACATCTTGACTATATTTCCTATTCATTTTGCAACTCATTTCATGTATGTTTTCATGGAAAACAAGGACATTTCTAAGTGACCCCAAACTTTTGAACGGTAGTGTAAATCAGTATAATGTCAGGCTGGACAGACCCTTGACCCTTGGTCTCCGTCCTAAATGGCACCCTATTCCCTATATAGTGCACTACTTTTGACCAGGGCCGGCATAGGGCTCTGGTCAAAAGTAGGGCACTATGTAGGAAATAGAGTGACATTTCAAACACACACTTGCTCTCTCCCACCTACAGTAGCACAAAGTAATGTGGTCATTTCATGATTCTCATCTTGTTTAGATCCCAGCCATTGTTCCAGCAGAGAGATGCCCTTCCTGGGCTGACCCCACTGACGGTGTCACAGCTCATGCTCTCCGCTTCTTTCTAGTTACTAAGCTGCCTCAGTTACTACTCTGTCTTGTGTCATTCTATATAGCCACTGAGGAGATATACCCTGGACCTTGAGAAGAGATAGAGTTTATCTGAAAGGCGAAATATCTCAGGGTGTCTCAGCTTCTTTATCTCGACCCAGACACCTGTTGTTTTTTGTCAAAGTATTTTTCCGTTGCGGATATCACCTCTCCTCATCATCTTCTCCCTAGACTGTAGGTGAGAAAGTTAAAGGTATTCACAAAACACAGTGTGCTGCCTAGTACAACAAACATCTGACCCGAAAATAGCACCCATTAAAAACCAGTAGTCTACGTGAAATGTTGCAACCCTTCAAAGCGGGCTAAGAAACCTCTCCCTGTAGTTCTGACGAAAACAATCCACCTGAAAGCAGGCAACAACAATTTCTTACCAAATATGTCTTCCTGAGGACTGTGAAGAATATTTTGTCTATCTGTGATCCTGCTTGGAGAACATCAAAAATTTCCAAACAAAAAAACAAATAAACTAAAAGTACAGTCTCCGGCAGAGACATACACAGAACAAGCTAAGGAAGGCTGAGTGAGGCTCTAGTGTTTGTCTTCCAGGGACATCAAGATGCCAGTTTAAGAATGCTCATAGTGAAGAAGGAATCCAGTTTTCATTTGTATGACCTCCTCAGGGAATGTCAACACGTCAGTTTGTTCGATAAGGAATAACACGTGCTGTAGCTAGCTGCTAGACTCCATCAGATAGCATCTCACAGAGCGACTGCACAGTGCACAGTCCAGTGTCATGAGGGCTGCAAATGTTTGTTATGTTTCAACTCGGTAGTTCAACGGTTTGGTTGACTGGTTTAGGCCTACTTACAAGGCTTGTATTGATACACGGTTGGTGTGGTAAAAATACATCACGCCTATTTAATGACCCACAGCTGATCTCAAACCATAAACGTGTTAGGACTGAGGGCATAGCGATAATTCAATCTTTTAAACAAATGATTGCAACACATGGAAACAAAAGCCGGTAAACATTGTGAGCTAAGAACCGCTAGCTGGGCCTTGTATAGTATAGGCCCTAAGAGATGGCCAAACAGTAACCAGCGAGCATCATCAAGCACTGCCTTAATAAATATTGTCGTCCTCTGGGGTTATTGTGTGTCCCTTCCCTCCACTTCACCACCAGTCACAGTCTGAGTCATTGTGGATGTTGTCAAAATGTCCCCTGCATCATTTGGGCTTTCTTCCATTTTGGGAATTTAATGCTGCCACCTAGTGAATACATCCTCACAAGACGGTCTGAGTCACCGTGATTTAAAAAAAATACTAATATTTGATGGGAGACATTTGCTCATTTGTTATTCAATTTGCACATTTATTACAGGTTAATTTGTTAATTTCAATTTAGGAATACTGAATTTGTTTGTTTGTGTATCTTTATTATTTTATTTTTATTTCACCTTTATTTAACCAGGTAGGCAAATTGAGAACACGTTCTCATTTACAATTGCGACCTGGCCAAGATAAAGCAAAGCAGTTCGACACATACAACAACACATAGTTACACATGGAGTAAAACAAACATACAGTCAATAATACAGTGAAAAATAAGTCTATATACAATATGAGCAGGTGAGGTGAGATAAGGGAGGTGAAGCCAGCAAAATATATATATAAATAAATAAAAATATAAAAAGGCCATGGTGGCGAAGTAAATACAATATAGCAAGTAAAAAAAACACTGGAATGGTTGGTTTGCAGTGGAAGAAGGTGCAAAGTAGAGATAGAAATAATGGGGTGCAAAGGAGCAAAATAAATAAATACAGTAGGTAAAGAGGTAGTTGTTTGGGCTAAATTATAGATGGGCTATGTACAGGTGCAGTAATCTATGAGCTGCTCTGACAGCTGGTGCTTAAAGCTAGTGAGGGAGATAAGTGTTTCCAGTTTCAGAGATTTTTGTAGTTCGTTCCAGTCATTGGCAGCAGAGAACTGGAAGGAGAGGCGGCCAAAGGAAGAATTGGTTTTGGGGGTGACCAGAGAGATATACCTGCTGGAGCGCGTGCTACGGGTGGGCGTTGCTATGGTGACCAGCGAGCTGAGATAAGGGGGGACTTTACCTAGCAGGGTCTTGTAGATGACCTGGAGCCAGTGGGTTTGGCGGCGAGTGTGAAGCGAGGGCCAGCCAACGAGAGCGTACAGGTCGCAGTGGTGGGTAGTATATGGGGCTTTGGTGACAAAACGGATGGCACTGTGATAGACTGCATCCAATTTATTGAGTAGGGTTTTGGAGGCTATTTTGTAAATGACATCACCGAAGTCGAGGATTGGTAGGATGGTCAGTTTTACAAGGGTATGTTTGGCAGCATGAGTGAAGGATGCTTTGTTGCGGAATAGGAAGCCGATTCTAGATTTAACTTTGGATTGGAGATGCTTGATGTGAGTCTGGAAGGAGAGTTTACAGTCTAACCAGACACCTAGGTATTTGTAGTTGTCCACATATTCTAAGTCAGAGCCGTCCAGAGTAGTGATGTTGGACAGGCGGGCAGGTGCAGGCAGCGATCGGTTGAAGAGCATGCTTTTAGTTTTACTTGTATTTAAGAGCAATTGGACGGTTGTATGGAAGGAGAGTTGTATGGCATTGAAGCTCGCCTGGAGGGTTTTTAATACAGTGTCAAAAGAAGGGCCAGAAGTATACAGAATAGTGTCGTCTGCGTAGAGGTGGATCAGAGACTCACCAGCAGCAAGAGTGACATCATTGATGTATACAGAGAAGAGAGTCGGTCCAGGAATTGAACCCTGTGGCACCCCCATAGAGACTGCCAGAGGTCCGGACAACAGACCCTCCGATTTGACACACTGAACTCGATCAGAGAAGTAGTTGGTGAACCAGGCGAGGCAATCGTTAGAGAAACCAAGACTGTCGAGTCTGCCGATGAGGATGTGGTGATTGACAGAGTCAAAAGCCTTGGCCAGGTCAATGAATATGGCTGCACAGTACTGTTTCCTATCGATAGCGGTTAAGATATCGATATCTAAACTGTTAATCACCACTGATTTACAGATTGAATTAACAAAGAAAGAGTCCCATGGTCTGGTGTTCTTTCCCCACAACAAGCTTGTCATCAGCTCATCAGATTGATAAGTGTGTGTGTGTGTGTGTGTGTGTGTGTGTGTGTGTGTGTGTGTGTGTGTGTGTGTGTGTGTGTGTGTGTGTGTGTGTGTGTGTGTGTGTGTGTGTGTAGTTCCTCTGGGAAAGGGAGTGGAATTTCCTGCATCTACGCCCATTTGGAATGTGCTCTTAGCATGCTGTCTTTGTTGTGCGTCAGTGTTACAACGGTCTCTAAAATGTGCACACACACACATAAACTTATAGTACTTTTGAGGACAAGCACCTCATGGGAGCAAAACACCAGACGTTTATACCACGGGACTTCTTCCTTTTCCTTGAAACATGTACCTACAGAACCATACATAGTATGTACGATTGTATTGTGTTTTAGGCTTATTTATCTTTTCCCACCCTCCCTCTCACCTTTTCCTTCCTATTGTCTCCCTTGGCCAGTTAGCAAGTAGGGAGAGGATGGCAGAGTATTTATTCTCATAAATACTCATAGAGGAAGACAAGTATACAGTGATAAGAAATGGAGAGAAGGTGTTAGAAACAGATTTAATGTGAGAGATGACTATAATTAAGCAATATCAAATAAAAACTAAGTTTATTTGTCACGTGTGCCGAATACAACAGGTGTAGACCTTACAGTGAAATGCTTACTTACAGGCTCTAACCAATAGTGCAACAAAGGTATTTGATGAACAATAGGTAGGTGAAGAAATAAAACAACAGTAAAAAGACAGGCTATATACAGTAGCGAGGCTATAAAAGTAGTGAAGCTACATACAGACACCGGTTAGTCAGGCTGATTGAGGTAGTATGTACATGTAGATATGGTTAAAGTAACTATGCATATATGCAATAAGCCTAAGCGGAGTGCCTGGATACAGCCTTTAGCCATGGTATGGCCATATACCACAAACCCAGAGGAGCCCTATTGCTGTTATAAACTGGTTACCAACATAAATAGAACAGTAAAGTATTTTTGCGTCATAGCCATGGTATGTTGTCTGGTATACACATGACTGAAATGCTGTTTCAGCCAATCAGCATGCAGGACCCAAACTACCCGGTTTATAATTAAGCAATAAGGCCCAAGGGGGTGTCGTCCTCCTCGGGAGGTGACTTATTGATATTAAAATTAGGGCAGTAAAAATAAATGTTTTGTCATATCCGTGGTATACGGTCTGATATACCACGTCTGTCAGCCAATCAGCATTCATGGCTCAAACCACCCAGTTTATAATGTTTAATAGCTACCTGTTTCATGGGTATCCCCTTGTCTCTCTTTCATTTGGGTCTCTCTTTATACCTCACTGAAATGCTTATTGCTGTTGTCCACCTTCACATTCTAAAAGACGACTGATAACATTCAAATGTCCTGGGTCTGAGAAGCAGCACATGGGGATATTGGGGCCATCTGCTCCTGATAATCTTAATCTTGGTTTGGTATCACATAAATGTACATCAATATCAAATTCATCCTTAAGTGTATTTTGAGCACATTGTCCCGCTCAAAATAAGTACCAAACTAACTTATACTCGATTATTACCACAATGAGTACAAATGATTACTTATTTTGCCCAAAGCTCATGATATTTCTGTAATTTATCATGATACATGTGTGATAACAGACTAAAATCTTTTTACCTGATACCTCCTCTGCCATGTTTCAGCCTCCGTGTTCTGTTCTGAGAGCCCAAAGCTGTCTTTCTCTTTCACTCTCCTCTCCTGTCCTTTTGATATGACAACTGATGGTACATCACAGTTTGGGTTTGTGAGCTTTGTGTGTGTGTGTGTGTGTGTCAGCTTCCTGTGGCTGTCTGATTGGATATGACTAGTGTGCTCTAGGGGCTTGGGGTGTCAGCATAGCGGCGGGTAGAGGGGGAGGTAGACAACACTGGCAGTTGTCCTAAAATGGCCCCCTACTCTGCTACTCCACCAAAGTAGGCTACTACCCATTTCACTGCATCTATCCTGTGTACTTGATAATATTATTATTATTATTATATATGTTTTTTTACTACAGTAGTACTCACCTGGACGTGATGCATTGGAATGGAGGCCATAATGATGAGCGATAGAGGGAAGTCGGGGCAAGAAACATCTATGAATCAGTGTCCCTGTGGACTAAATGCAGACAAAATATGTTACACATCTACAGCATTCTAACTGTCATTGCTCAAGCTAAGCAAGGATGTGGTTTACCTCTGTGAAAGACTGTTGAGTACACACTATGATAACCAACCTGGAAAGATAAGCTATGTCTGTCTCGATCCTACTTGTAATAGTAAATTAATAAAACCACATCATTTGCTGTGAATGCTGTAGAATCAAGATACATTTATCGGCTCTCATTTAGCCAGGAACAATTTCGAATTCAATGACGTATAACGTGATTTACAGTCGAGAGATGACTGTTTGTTTGCTTGCTGTTTGTGACTTTGATTTTTTTTAATGAGCTATCAACTATATAATCCTAGTTATAATCCAGTTACACACTAGATTTGATCATTTTAACATATATGTTTTTGTTGTTGTTGTTTGTTTAAGTTTTGAGGTGCTCTACACTTGTTCCCACGCTGATTCACATGCTTCTACCCTACCTTCTACTCTACCTGCTACCCTACCTGCTACCTTCTACCCTACCTGCTACCCTACATTCTACCCAACCTTCTACCCTACCTGCTACCCCACCTTCTACCCTACCTTCTACCCTACCTCTACCCTACCTGCAACCCTATCTTCTACCCTACCTGCAACCCTATCTTCTACCCTACCTGCTACCTTCTACCCTACCTTCTACCCTACCTGCTACTTTCTACCCTACCTGCTACCTTCTACCCTACCTGCTACCTTCTACCCTACCTGCTACTTTCTACCCTACCTGCTACCTTCTACCCTACCTGCTACCCTACCTTCTACCCTACCTGCTAGCCTACCTTCTACCCTACCTGCTAGCCTACCTTCTACCCTACCTGCTACCCTACCTGCTAGCCTACCTTCTACCCTACCTGCTAGCCTACCTTCTACCCTACCTGCTAGCCTACCTGCTAGCCTATCTGCTACCCTACCTACCTAATAGATCAGACTGTAATACCAACTACTGGTTAGACAGTCTGACACGATCAAATCAAAGTTTATTTGTCACGTGCGCCGAATACAACATGTGTAGTAGACCTAACAGTGAAATGCTTACTTACAGGCTCTAACCAACAGTGCAATTTTTAAGTTAATTTTTTTAAATTATTTGAACAATAGATGAGTAAAGAAATAAAAACAACAGTAAAAAAAGGGTGAAAAATAACAGTAGCGAGGCTATACACAGTAGCTAGGCTATAACAGTAGAGGGGTTATATACAGGCACTGGTTAGTCAGTCTGATTGAGGTAGTATGTACTGTACTGTTGAAGTCGGAGGTTTACATACACCTTAGCCAACTACATTTAAACTCAGTTTTTCACAATTCCTGACATTTAATCCTAGTAAAAAATTCCCTGTTTTAGGTCAGTTAGGATCAACACTTTATTCTAAGAATGTGAAATGTCAGAATAATAGTAGAGAGAACGATTCATTTCAGCTTTTATCACATTCTCAGTGGGTCAGAAGTTTACATACACTCAATTAGTATTTGGTAGCATTGCCTTTAAATTGTTTAACTTGGGTCAAAGATTTCGGGTAGTCTTCCACAAGCTTCCCACAATAAGTTGGGTAAATTTTGGCCCATTCCTCCTGACCGAGATGGTGTAACTGAGTCAGGTTTGTAGGCCTCCTTGCTCGCACACGCTTTTTCAGGTCTGCCCACAAATTTTCTATACGATTGAGGGCTTTGTGATGGCCACTCCAATACCTTGACTTTGTTGTCTTTAAGCCATTTTGCCACAACTTTGGAAGTATGCTTGGGGTCATTGTCCATTTCAAAGACCCATTTGTGACCAAGCTTCAACTTCCTGACTGATGTCTTGAAATGTTGCTTCAATATGTCCACATAATTTGCCGTCCACATAATTTACCTTCCTCATGATGCCATCTATTTTGTGAAGTGCACCAGTCCCTCCTGCAGCAAAGCACCCCCACAACATGATGCTGCCACCCCCGTGCTTCACGGTTGGGATGGTGTTCTTCGGCTTGCAAGTGTAACAGTATAACTTTAATCCGTCCCCTCGCCCCGACCCGGGCGCGAACCAGGGACCCTCTGCACACAGACAACAGTCACCCACGAAGCATCGTAACCCATCACTCCACAAACGCCGCGGCCCTTGCAGAGCAAGGGGAACCACTACTTCAAGGTCTCACAGCGAGTGACGTCACCAATTGAAAAGCTATTAGCGCGCACCACAGCTAACTAGCTAGCCATTTCACATCGGTTACACAAGCATCCCCCTTTTTCCTCCAAGCATAACGATGGTCATTATGGCTAAACAGTTATTTTTTTGTTTCATCAGACCAGAGGACATTTCTCCAAAAAGTACTATCTTTGTCCCCAGTTGAAAACCGTAGCCTGGCTTTTTTTATGGAGGTTTTGGAGCGGCTTTTCAGGTTATGTTGATATAGGACTCGTTTTACTATGGATATAGATACTTTTGTACCTCTTTCCTCCAGCATCTTCACCAGGTCCTTTGCTGTTGTTCTGAGATTAATTTGCGCTTTTCGCACCAAATTACGTTCATCTCTAGGAGGCATCTCCTTCCTGAGCGGTATAACGGCTGCGTGGTCCCATGGTGTTTATACTTGCGTACCACTGTTTGTACAGATGAACGTGGTACCTTCAGGCGTTTGGAAATTGCTCCCAAGGATGAACTAGACTTGTGGAGGTCTACAATTTTTTTTCTGAGGTCTTGGCTGATTTATTTGGATTTTCCCATGATGTCAAGCAAAGAGGCACTGAGTTTGAAGGTAGGCCTTGAAATACATCCACAGGTACAGCTCCAATTGACTCAAATGATGTCAATTAGCCTATCAGAAGCTTCTAAAGCCATGACATCATTTTCTGGAATTTTCCAAGCTGTTTAAAGGCACAGTCAACTTAGTGTATGTAAACTTCTGACAAACAGGAATTGTGATACAGTGAATTATAAGTGAAATAATCTGTCTGTAAACAGTTGTTGGAAAAATAACTTGTGTCATGCACAAAGTAGATGTCCTAACTGACTTGCCAAAACTATAGTTTGTGAACAAGAAATTTGTGGAGTGTTTGAAAAACGAGTTTTAATGACTCCAACCTAAGGGTATGTAAACTTCCGACTTCAACTATACATGTAGGTATGGTTAAAGTGACTATGCATATATGATAAACAGAGAGTAGCAGTAGCGTAAAAACGGGGTTGGCGGGTGGTGAGTGATGGGACACAATGTAGATAGTCCAGGTAGCCAATGTGCGGGGGCACGTGTTAGTCGGGCTAATCGAGGTAGTATGTACATGAATGTATAGTTAAAGTGGCTATGCATATATGATAAACAGAGAGTAGCAGCAGCGTAAAAGAGGGGTTGGGGGGGGGGGGGGGGGGCAGCCATTTTATTAGCTGTTCAGGAGTCTTATGGCTTGGGGGTAAAAACTATTGAGAAGCATTTTGGTCCTAGACTTGGCACTGCGGTACCCCTTGCCATGCGGTTGTAGAGAGAACAGTCTATGACTGGGGTGGCTGGGGTCTTTGACAATTTTTAGGGCCTTCCTCTGACACCGCCTGGTGTAGAGGTCCTGGATGGCAGGAAGCTTGGCCCCGGTGATGTACTGGGCCGTATGCACTACCCTTTGTAGTGCCTTGCGGTCGGAGGCCGAGTAATTGCCGTACCAGGCAGTGATGCAATCAGTCAGGATGCTCTCGATGTTGCAGCTGTAGAACCTTTTGAGGATCTGAGGACCCATGCCAAATCCTTTTAGTTTCCTGAGGGGGAATAGGCTTTGTCGTGCCCTCTTCACGGCTGTCGTGATGTGTTTGGACCATTCTAGTTTGTCGGTGATATGGACACCAAGGAACTTGAAGCTCTCAACCTGCTCCACTACAGCTCAGTTGATGAGAATGGGGGTGTGCTCGGTACTCCTTTTTCTGTAGTCCACAATCATCTCCTTAGTCTTGGTTACATTGAGGGATAGTGTCACGTTCCTGACCGGTTTTCTGTTATTTTGTATGTGTTTGACGGTCAGGGCGTGAGTTTGGGTGGGTAGTCTATGTTGTGTGTTTCTATGTTTGTTAAGGGTGACCTGATATGGCTCTCAATTAGAGCCAGGTGGTTTTCATTTCCTCTGATTGAGAGCCATATTAAGGTAGGTGTTTTCACACTGTTTGTTTGTGGGTGGTTGTCTCCTGTGTCTGTGTCTATGTAAGTTGCGCCACACGGGACTGTTTTCTGTCTGTCTGTCTGTCTGTCTGTCTGTCTGTCTGTCTGTCTGTCTGTCTGTCTGTCTGTCTGTCTGTCTGTCTGTCTGTCTGTCTGTCTGTCTGTCTGTCTGTCTGTCTGTCTGTCTGTCTGTCTGTCTGTCTGTCTGTCTGTCTGTGTGTCTGTGTGTCTGTGTGTCTGTGTGTCTGTGTGTCTGTGTGTCTGTGTGTCTGTGTGTCTGTGTGTCTGTGTGTCTGTGTGTCTGTGTGTCTGTCTGTGTGTCTGTTCGGTTTATGTAGTCTGTTCCTGTTTCATGCGTTCTTCGTGTCATGTAAGTTCTTATGTTCAGGTGCATCTACGTCGTTTGTTGTTTTGTAGTTTGTTAAAGTGTTTTTGTGTTTTTTCGTCTTGAATTTAATAAATCATGTCATCTCAAGAAGCTGCATTTTGGTTCAATCCTTGCTCCTCCTCTTCGGATGAAGAGGAGGAGTAAAGCCGTTACAGATAGATTGTTATTCTGGCACCAGACCTGCTCTGACCTCCCTATAGGCTGTCTCGTCGTTGTCGGTGGACTGCAAAAAATTGTAACATTTCCTCTCAATCCAAAATGTTGAATGCAATTATATTTGAACTTACTCTACCGGTTGTCTGTGAGGTTAGTCCTTATGTGGGTCGAAATTTGGAAAAAAAATATCGACAGGAAAGTTTTATTTACCCAACTTTTTAGAGCGCCGGTGGGTATATGGTTCTGTCGGCTTGTATTTTCAATCTCCTGATGCATTCATACGTGATGCACACTATGTAAACAATAGCTGACTCTCGCAATCAGCTAGAAGTGCTTGAGTCTTACTGCACATCATCTGTTCTGTGAAGTGTGATCGCTTATACAGTATAATAGCTCATCTGTGGCTTGGTTATGCTCAGCTATTGTTTACATGTTGTTCAAGTGTTTATGTCACATGCATCCCTAGATCGAAAATACCAACCAACAAAAAGGTTGTTCCAGGAAATGAGTGCCTTTTGCTTACTTAGCTGCTAACTCAAGAAAACAAAAAAGAGACCATGTTTGTATGCGCCTTAATTAACTAAATGACCTGTATGTTAGATGGAGTGAAGACATTCACTTAATCCATACTACTGTTCTTTGATGAACATGTCAAGTTGGGCTATGCGAGATACCCTGTAAGAGCCTTCGTGCACAAACCCCTTAATAAGTGCAATCAATGCAAAATATTTGTCCCTGTGTCAAGTGTATGCAGACGGGAAGAGTATCAAATGCCAGTGGAGGTTAGATGCTGCAATTGTAGAGTGGGAGTGAGATGGTTTTTGTTATGTTTCTATTTTTGTATGACGTCATCCCCCCTTTCATACAATGGTTATTTGTTTCTATAGTTTACCACCCGTACAGTAGGTGCTGGCATGCATCTCCAAGGAACGTTTGCGGACTGCCATAATACCATCAATTTTTTTCCTGCATGTTGATGATTGATTTACGGTGATCAGTGTTGTAAAGTAACAAAATAAAAAATACTTTGAAGTACTATTTAAGTAGTTTTATGGGGTATCTGTACTTTACTATTTATATTTTTGACAACTTCTACTTTGACTCCACTACATTCCTAAAGAAAATATGTACTTTTTACTCCCATACATTTTCCTTGATACCCAAAAGTACTCATTACATTTTGAATGCTTAGCAGGACAGGAAAATGGTCCAATTCACGCACTTACCAAGAGAACATGTGGTCACCCCTACTGCCTCTGATCTGGCAGACACACAAACACAAATGCTTTGTTTGTAGATGATGTCTGAGTGTTAGCATGTGCCCCTGGCTCTCTCTCTATATAGATGTTTTAACCTCTATGGGATCGGTGTCCCTATACCAGGTCCGTTGAGCTAACGTGCGCTAATGTGATTAGCATGACAGTTGTAAGTAACAGCAAACTTTCTAGGACATAGACATGTCTTACATGGACAGAAAGCTTAAATCCAAGTTAATCTAACTGCACTGTTCAATTTACAGTAGCTATTACAGTGAAAAAATGTCATGCTATTGTTTGAGGAGAGTGCACAACAACAAAAAAATTATCACGGCAACAACAGCAATACATTCACCTCTGAAGGTAAATAATGTACGTACATTCAGTAATCTTGCTCTGATTTGCCATCCTGAGGGTCCAAGAGATAAAATGTAGCATAGTTTTGTTTGATAAAATTAATTTTTATATTCAAATGTAGGAATTGGGTTCTACAGTTTGAACCCCTGCTGTCTCTGGCTCCACACCCACCCTGCCCAGCCATCTAGATCTGTGAAAGTTAGAGTTTAAGCAAATGATCCGTCATGTATGACATTCCTGGGAGTGTGTAAACTTACATTTTGTATTACCATATAATTTTTGTATCTTCTCTATAGTTATGTACTTTAAACAGTAGCAATTGACCAATTTGGAACATTTGGGCAGACTTGACACAAAATATTGTCCAGTAATGCCATGCTTCACTGGATCAATCTGAAACTTTGCACACACACTGCTGTGGCCAAAATCTAAATTGTGCATAAACTGCAATATTATATGATGGCCTTTCTCTTGCATTTCAAAGATGATGGGAAACATTTTTGAAAATGCATGTTTTTTTGTTTGTATCATCTTTTACCAGATCTAATGTGTTATATTCTCCTACGTTAATTTCACATTTCCACAAACATCAAAGTGTTTCTTTTAAATGGTATCAAGACTATGCTTAACCTTGCTTCAGGTCCTGAGCTACAGGCAGTTAGATTTGGGTATGTCATTTTAGGCGAAAATTGAAAGCAAGAAAATTGTGCTGTCTGGTTTGCTTAATATGAGGAAATTTAAATGATTTATAGAATTTACTTTTACTTTTGATACTTAAGCATATTTTAGCAATG
The DNA here is from genome assembly GCF_029448725.1 of Salvelinus fontinalis. Lineage (NCBI taxonomy): Eukaryota > Metazoa > Chordata > Actinopteri > Salmoniformes > Salmonidae > Salvelinus > Salvelinus fontinalis. Next base: position 16,100,175 of record NC_074672.1, on the reverse strand, counting down.
ACATTTACTTTTGATACTTAAGTATATTTAAAACCAAATACTTTCAATTTTCATCAAGTATATTTTACTTGGTGATTTTTACTTTTAACTTGAGTCATTTTCTATTAAGGTATCTTTACTTTTACTCAAGTATGACAATTGGGTAGTTTTTCCACCACTGAGTATGTTTTTAGCCACATAATTGTTGAATTTCTGGGATCTTTTTACGTTTATCCCGCACACTAGGTGGCAGCAATATAACTTTGTGGATATAGTCCGGTGTAAAACACTAACGAAGAAGATTATCCTTCCTGGGTCGGTAGGAGAAGTTGTTCATTTGCAACTATAGGCTACTGTTTTGTCGGTTGTGTGTAATTTACACAATTGTAGCGAGTGTTGTGTTCGCTCGATAACCAATTCGTTTGTATCAATTCGAGATGGTTTAGTCGATGTAGTTGAAATCAGTTGTTGTATAGCCAGTTCGGGTGATTTCAGGATAACAACATCCAGCCAGCCAGGACTGCTGTTGCGTAATCACTATACTATCTGAGCCGTGTTTGTCTAAATTTGTCAGGCTACGTTTATGCATTGTTATTGACCGTCTGTATAGCAACTTTCCCCCCCAAACGTTTCAATCTAGAGTTATAGTTATATCCGTGTTAATGGGGAAGAGTAGAACATACATCAGTATAGGATATGCTACCTTTGGTATGCTGGTTGGATTTTCAGCATTTTTGGTCTGGAACATAGCATACAAACAACCATGGACGGCGGCAATGGGCGGATTGTCAGGTACAGTAACAACATAGAATGACGGACATACCAGTGTGTCGTGAACAATATTAGCTTGAACAACAATAGTGGAATCGGCGGTTCACCTCCAAAATAAAAGTTCCCCATTGTAATCAATTATGTAAGAAATAAAATCCTCTTGCTGGTGCTTTGAAGCCACCGGTCGGCCATATTGCTAACCGAATCCTTTACCGAACCATTTATATGTCAACTTCAATGGAGTAGGGACGTCCCAACGATCCATCATAGACATTTATAAATGTATTTCTATATCTTCTAAAATATTTTTTTATGTGGGGAGTGCCAAGATGGAGGAACAGTGGCTTTAACCCAGTCATCTAGTGTATATATAAATCATTCATTGAAACTGATGCAAATGGATAAAAATTGTGGAATGAGCCACAATTGGATTAGATAATACTAAACAATGTTGGAATGTTCTAGATATTCAACAAAAGACAATTTGTTAATTTGAAAAAAGATTATCTGTTATTATTGCACTGTGGATGTATTGGAGTTCAGAATTGCATTGGGCTACTTATGAATCCAGGGTCTATGGAATGGGGTATCAGCCTACTCTGTAAAACCCACAAATTACAAAAGTTACACAATAAGAGCTACGCTGCTAATATTTGTGTAAACTCTTCTGAATTGTAGTCTGCGGGTGTCACTGAGTAGGCTGATACCCCCATTTCATGGACCAAAGATAAGTAAGGTTGGACCAAAGATAAGTAAGGTTGTACAGTGCATATAAGTATACCCCCAATGCAAATACATCCACAGTACGATTTCAACTGATTTGTACCGTTTTGTCAATTTAACTAATTATTGTCATTTGTTGAATTTATACAACAACATGCCAACATTGCTTAGCATTATCTTGTCCAATTAGGGTATGGTTCCACAATTTCTATAATTTCGCATGTTTCAATTGGGGACTTTCATTTTGAAGGTGAACCGCCAACTCTACTATTGTTGCTCATGCTAATGTTGTTCTCAACACACACACACATGACAGACTTGTAGGCCAAGATAAATGGGCATTTCACCATAATGTTGTTCTCAACACACACACATGACAGACTTGTAGGCCAAGATAAATGGGCATTTCACCATAATGTTGTTCTCAACACACACACACACACATGACAGACTTGTAGGCCAAGATAAATGGGCATTTCACCATAATGTTGTTCTCAACACACACACACATACATGACAGACTTGTAGGCCAAGATAAATGGGCATTTCACCATAATGTTGAATAACATTGTCAATGTCCTCCACTACTATGTCAGTGCATGCAACTAACTCTGAGCCTATTTGATATTTCTCATGGTTTCTGTGAAATGTTTTTGTGTAATACTGTGTTGTTACTGTAGCAAAAAAAGGCTAAAAGATCGAGCCCAGGGATGGGCAACTGGCACAGGCCGTTGGATCAATAAAAACAGAAATATATTTTATTTATTTATTAGGAACTCTGTCGGTGTCTCAACTTACTGTTTTGAGTTAAAATAGTAGAATACAGAAGGTGCAGTGTCTAAATTTGGTTGTACATCAGCAGTTTCTCTCTTGTTATGTAAGTCACTGATAGTTTGTCTAAACTTGTTATCATGGTCAAATTACCTGCCGGTGGGCCGCCATTGATTTTGTTATTCAGTCTAACTCGGATATAAAAACTGCAAACATTTCTCTTCAAAATGTTTAGAATTGCAGGAAATTAGCTGTAAAACAGCTAATGTACATCTCTGCCCCATGGCAAAATGTATAGAATTGCAGCAAACTCTTTAAAACTGCAACATTTTCTCTACACCCCATGTCAAAATGTGTAGAATTGCACAAAATGAAATCTAAAATGTATTTTTTTAAATCTCCGCTGCAAGAGGGGGGCCACTATAATGTTTTGCTCGCAATGTGGGGTGTAGATTGGCCCCTCATGATGAGTTCAGATTTTTTGTGTCCCCCATCCCCATCAAAGTTGCCCATCCCTGATCTAGCCTAATGCCTTGATGAACTGAGACTATTACTCACAACTTATGAATAAATGTGTAGAAGTGTGAAATGAATAGGCTGACTGTTTGCATCACATTTAGCATCACAACCTTTAATTAGCGTAAGGGCCCCTTACATCTGCTTCACCAATGCCTTTTTCTGTGATGCTCCCTAACTAAGCACGCTGTCCCTATGTCCTAGTTCAGTCATGAGGTCTCACAGTATGCCTGCCTTTCTGGAGAGTATTATACGGTATTCCACATGTTTCTGTCACCCAACAGGAGTGCTGGCGCTCTGGGCCCTTGTCACCCACATTATGTACCTGCAGGACTACTGGCGCACATGGCTGAAGGGACTCAAGTTCTTCATCTTCGTTGCGGGTTTCTTCTCCATCCTGGCTGTGGTGGCCTTCGCTACTTTCCTCACCCTCGCCATCACACAGAAGCAATGTTAGTCTTTCTCTCTCTCTCTGGCTCATATTCTCTTATCTGATATGTAACTATTGATTACAGATTTAGAAACCTATATCATCTAGTAATTAAGTGTAGAGATATTCTGAAAAAGTTTGACAGATTGTATATTTTCTCCCGTCCTGCAGCTCCCACTGACCCGACGAGCCTGTACCTGTCCTGTGTCTGGAGCTTCCTCACTCTCAAATGGGCCTTCCTCCTAGCCCTGTACTCTCACAGGTACCGCCAGGAGTTTGCAGACATCAGTATCCTCAGTGACTTCTGATCACCATCCATTTTACCCACCATACACTGGGTAGGAGGTTTGGGGAACCAGCTAGCTGCAGAAGAGTCGGTCAAAAATGTGTTTCAACGAAAGAGATTATGGAGAAGCTGGAATGGCTGCATAAGAGTTCTTTGAACTTTTAATCAGCGTAGTTACACACTCCGGACAAGCCCTAAATTGTTGTCAACCCCTAAATTGTTGTCAACCCCCACTACTATACATACAGTAACAGCTCATTTGGTTTGTTGGAGTGAGTAGCCATATAGTCACTTGGAAAAACTCCTTCTGATGGGGATCTACTGCTTATCTGTAATGGCAGGCAGCAGTGGCTTATGTTTCTAAGCAAGGATTTGCAAAAGCCTATTTGTAGAGTGGCTTAGGGATCAAGACTAGGTCATGTAGGCTGTGGGGGTTTGTCTCTGAGGATTTGGGTCGAAGCTTTCCAAAAGGACAGAGTTTTTAAGAATTGTATTTTAAGTTTCAGGTTGAAATGTATTGATCCAATGTCACATCTAATGAGTAAGTGTCAAATACACCCATGGAAAAAGGTTGTCACTATGTTATGTGGTCCCTCTGCTGTTTCTCTTTCCGTCACTAGGGAGCGCAGGATAATTTAGCCAGCCATTGCTATCTCTGTCTGGATGTTGGCTTGTCATATGCTTTTGAATATTTGTTATTCTCTTTTAGTTAACAACACACACATATTTGATGGGATGCATAATAATGCACTTTAAATTGTTATTAATTCCATTGGATTTGTTGTTCCAATGCTGTCGTCTGTTTTTAAAGAGAAAATGCCAGAGGGTGAGGATGGATATGACGCAAACTAATACACAGGTGTATGGAACTCCTGATGTGATGGGGCTTCTTTTTCTCTGTTTCTATCTTCATAAGTTTTCTTCCTTATATTCATGTTGATCAGCACCATTTTTTGTCTTTGTTTTTATCATATTAAATATCTAATGTATTTAAACAGAATTTCCACCTTTATACAAGTTGGTCTTGATTTTAAACCTGGTATCCTTCTCTATTTGTCTAAATGTATGCAAATGTGTGAACGGTGTGTTTTTGTATGAGATAGAGAAAGGCTGTTCGGGAGAGAAATATTTTAAATAAACAATTTGTTTGTTTTGCATGGTAAGAGTTTTTTTTTATTCACAAGATGTATTTTGGTTGTACATTGTCTGTTAATAAATGTTGAAATGTGATTGTATAATATTATTATTTAGATGGATTCTTGCAATAATAATTTCCATAATCATATTGCACTTCCACAATTAACTATTCCAACCTAACATGATGCCTATGACTTTCCCTCTAAAGGAAGCTAGGCCATGGTTTCACATCTGTGGCTCCTCCCATGGTGTCAGCACAGCTCCAGTATAAAACAAATAATGAATCTTTTCTGGGGTGTGAAAACTCAAACCAATGCCATCCGATGGTTCACTCTGACAGTACGGTACAGTGCGGCATACCTTCTTTGTTTTTGATTTGTTGGTCACTTTACTCTGCCTTGTGTTAGATTTTGAAATGTGCTTAGTATGTTGCAGATCACATATCAAATGTAAGACACTTGGTGGTCTATTGTCTTAGTGTAGTCTTTCTGAAATAATATTTGCATTCTGACTCGGGCACACATGCAAGACATGATCTTTCTGATCTCAAAATGTAGTTCGTTATCTCTATTCTTTTCACTTGCATTACTGGAAAATCTAATCTTAATGGTCTTGTCATTTTTTAAATATACTTAATTTTGAACATGCAACCCGTTCTTCCAGTGTTTTAGTTCAGTATTAGTTCAGTATTACCATGGTCTTTGTAGTGTGAGAGGGGCTGATGTGTGACTGACCACGTGTCTCTAGTTTGTAAGATTGGTTATCTAGCTCTGTTCAGACAGAATGGCACTGGACCTGCCTACCTCTCTCAAGGTTAGATTAGGAACCCAGCAGAACACGAGAGGTTTATACTCAGGAAATAAGGGTGCTTAATTCAACCTTACTTGTTTCTAACCACCGCCTATGTATTACAGTTGCTTGATATTCATAGACCTTCCTAGTATATGGATGCCATCTCAAACAATGCTCTGTGAGTGTCCTTTGAGTAGCCAGGGAAGAGAACCAGTCAGTTTCTCCTGTCTTGCCAACTCTTAATGGAATTGTCACACCAAAGTCATGTTTATCTTGACAATAACAGCCATGGAGTTGGCAAGAGCTCAAACAGATCTGGACCAGACTAATTTTTGAGCAATGTTATGTCATTTTATCAATGCAATGTAATATCTCATTCACACCTCAGTGCAGCTGCATGGATACTAGCGTCAATTCTTGGCCTGTCTAACTCTCCTCTGATTGGCTGAAGCCATGCAACAAGAGCGCCCACGCTATGTGATCAACAGGCCAGCCTACTCCCTCCCAGACTTTGATGGGGAGTTTGACAAGAAGAAACGGGCCTTCCCCATAGGAGAGAAAGTGAAGAAATGCTTCAGGTACAGTGTTTACATTCTGCTGACTATCAAAAGCCCACAACTGTTTATATCTTTTCATGAGTCAATAAAGCTCATCTAACAACACTTGAGTACTTTCATTACGACATCTACATTTTAAACCAGTATGTTCCCCTTGAGAGAACTGAACTGGTACTATACCAAATAAAGAGGAGCCAGCTATGAGGCCATAGGGTGACTGTTCTAACCAGACTTGCATGCTGATGCACGTTATTAGGTGCTCTGGGTCTCGACTCAAGTCCCTGCTGTTCAGACACCTGCCTATCCTGAGCTGGCTGCCCAAGTACAAGGTGAAGGAGAACCTGCTGTGTGATGTCATTAGCGGGGTCAGCGCAGGCACCATTCAGGTTCCTCAGGGTTTGTCAGTCTCCTTCTGGTGTCTCATTATTTGAGCTGTTATCCTGCTATATATTATCTCAGATGAGAGTTGGAAGCAGAATAGTTTCCTAGTGATGTTTTTCACGTTACAATTTATTATCAAGAGTTTATGGTTAATTCATGAGTCATGTTCTGTACAGGCATGGCGTTTGCTCTGCTGGCTAACCTGCCGCCTGTCAATGGCCTCTACTCCTCCTTCTTTCCTCTCATCCCCTACTTCTTCATGGGCACTGCTCACCAAATGGTCCCAGGTACTGTAAATCTACTGTAAATCTACATGTAAAAGGATAATTGAAGACTAGATGAAAGACTAGACCTCCTTAAAGTGTGATGTGATTGAGTGATCTCTATGTCCAGGTACTTTTGCTGTGCTCAGTATCATGGTGGGAATGGTGTGTCTGCGTCTGGCCCCTGAGTCTGACTTCAGCCACTTCAATGCCACCCTCAATGCTACACTAGTGGATGAGGACAGGATGAACGAGGTTCGACTGGGCATCTCTGGAACACTGGCCTGTCTCACTGCCATCATCCAGGTATTGCCTGAGGGCCACATAGAGGCTTAGTTCATCATTGTACTGTGTTAATACAATATGTTACCTCAGTGTGGTATCGTGAAAATAATACTGTCTTAATAATTGTAAGTGACCTGGGACACAAATTATATCTGAGCAGATGGGCCTGGGCCTGATGCAGTTTGGCTTCGTGGCCATCTACTTGTCTGAGTCGTTCGTCAGGGGCTTCATGACGGCTGCAGGACTGCAGATCCTCATCTCTGTACTGAAGTACATCTTTGGTATTAAAGTACCTCCCTACAGTGGACCACTTGCCACCATATATGTAAGTCTCCTATATGCATGCAGAACAACATTACTACTTACACTAACCATGATGCCCTTCTCTATAGTTTATAAAAGTTGCCAAAATGATGTCCCTTTTTGTCCCAGACTCTAAAAGATATCTTTTATGGCCTGCCTGACACCAACATAGCCTCGCTGGTCTTTGCTCTGGTCAGTAGTGTGGTACTCATAACAGTGAAGGAGCTGAGTGCACACTACCGTCACAAACTGCCTTTCCCCATCCCCATGGAGATCATTGTTGTGAGTAATCGAGGAGACTAGTCTGTTCCTCTTATGCTATGCTATGCTATGCTCTGGAGTTGTAAGACCAATATAAATGGTTAAACCAGAACTTCCATTTGCACAGGTGGTAGTGGCCACAGCCATATCAGGTCCCCTGGACCTGCCTGAGAAGTATCACATGGACATAGTGGGAGAGATTCCCCTAGGGTAACGGACACAGAATATTACCAGAAAAGTTTACTGTTATGGTTTGCTATTATGGCTGTTTTACAGTCTATCCTTACACAGTAGATTCTGTGGTCCCAACCTCTTCTAGATTTCCTGCTCCGATCCTCCCAACAGTGATTCAGTGGGATGACATGCTGAGCACAGCCTTCTCCCTGGCTATCGTGGGCTATGTGATCAACCTGGCTATGGGCAGGACACTGGCAGCAAAGCATGGCTACGATGTGGATCCCAATCAGGTATGAATAGGGGACAAGCATGTCTTTGTCTTTTTTTCATATGAGATGGAAACCCCATTTTGTTCAATTTAAAAAAAAATGTAATGCCATCAAATCCCTGTCTAAGCTGTCTGACTATAGTCTCCATTCCTCATCATAGTGTACTATAAACACTGATAGGAGTGTGCGTTTCTGTGCAGGAGATGTTGGCTCTGGGCTGCAGTAACTTCTTGGGGTCTTTCTTCAAGATCCATGTGATCTGCTGTGCTCTGTCTGTCACCTTGGCGGTAGACAATGCTGGGGGAACATCACAGGTCAGACACAGGGAGCAGTGAGGCAGGACCACGTAGAAACGTTGCACGACACTAGACAACACAGTATTCATTGAACATACCTCTTACTTTTATGCTTAACAATTCACTTACTTTCTGGTTGACTGACTAACATACTGTACCAAGTTTCATAAGAGCTCTGTTCAGTACACAACAGTTAGTATGTAATATTGTCGTCTTGTCTCAATAAACAATCTCTCCTCTACTTTCCTCTTCACAGTTTGCCAGTCTGTGTGTGATGCTGGTGGTCATGGTCACCATGTTGGCCTTGGGGGCTTTCCTCAACCCACTACCAAAGGTGAGCACCTTTATTTCAGTGCATTCAAAAAAGATAAGAACAGTGACGTACAGCAGGTGTTCTCAACCTTTTCCATGCCGGGGCCCAATTAAGCACTTTCAAATCAGGGACCCCCTGAAAGCTCTCTGAGGCCTCCCATGCATCCTAGACCCCTGGTTGAGAATCACTGACGTACAGTAACACTGAAGGTAGAAAATCAAAATAAGTCTTTGTTTCATCTTATATCATACATGTTCATAATCTAAAAATAACATGTTGAAGGTAGTGAGTGTTAATCACCATTTATTCCTGTAGTCTGTGCTGGGAGCCCTGATAGCTATCAACCTGAAGAACACTCTGCTGCAACTCTCTGACCCATATTACATCTGGAAGAAGAGCAAACTGGACTGTGTGAGTCAAATAACCCACATATTAAGTGTCAGCTCTGATGACGATACTCAAACACTGTCAAATCTACTGCTCTAATGATCCTGTATCTTGTCCAGTGTGTGTGGGTTGTGTCATTTTTAGCCACCTTCTTCCTGAGTTTGCCTTATGGAGTTGCCATTGGAGTCAGCTTCTCCGTCCTCGTTGTTATTTTCCAGACCCAGTTGTAAGTAAAACAACATTGATTGCGCAATAAAAGTCACAAACTGGCATATCTGCTAAAGTCATCTGTTTTAGAATGGTAAAAAATATATTATACATTATATCTTGTTCTTCACAGTCGAAATGGTTCAGAGATGGCTCAGATCATGGACACAGATCTCTACAAAAATCCCAAGATTTACAGCAAGGTAGTAAAACATCATATTCACCATTTACTTTGGATTTATGTTTGTGTCTTCTTTCATAGCAAGGTTTTATGCATGTGAATCTATCCAATGGAATGCAGACATTTTTTTTTATTTCTATAGGTGAAATGTGTAGAGGGGGTGAAAATAGTGAACTACTGCTCCCCTCTCTATTTTGCCAATGCAGAGATATTCAGACAAAAAGTCATCAAAAAGGTACTTTAATGACTATAGGATGGCCATATCCCTCTCTCTGCCATGCAAAGTCAATTATGTTTAGACTCATGTCCCATCTGGTGTGTTTGTGCGTAGACTGGATTGGACCCAAGTAAACTTCTCTTAGCCAGGAAGAAGTTTCTGAAGAAGCAGCAGAAGGAGTTAGAAGGGCAAAACAAGAAGACCAAGAAGAAGAAGCCCTGCTCTTTGGTAACCATGAAGTCTCAGGTGAGAGGTCAGAGGTCAAGGGGTGTCAGGTCAAAGGGCATTCATGCATTAAAATGGACAAAGTCACTTTAAACTAGCTACCTTAAGTTGACTATTTTGTGGTTATGTCCTCCCCCATGTCTAGACCATATCACAGATAGAGCTTCAGAATGACTTTGACATTGGCGACAGCAATCCTTACCCGCCACCATCACCCACCAGCTATGTCAACTTCCACTGTAGTGACATTGAGCTGGGCGAGCAGCCTCCTGACCCAGACCAACCAAGTTCCTCCCCAGTTACCCTGGACTCTCAACCCAGGCCCTTCCACACCCTCATCCTGGACCTGGCAGGGGTCTGCTTCATAGACCTCATGGGAATCAAAGTACTCATCAAGGTCAGACAGCTAGCCATTTGGTTTTTGTTTGTTTTCCCTTTATTTGGGATCCCTATTAGCTGAAGCCTTGGCCATGTGTTTGCTATTATGCTAGCTGCAGTATATTAATACTGAGATGATGGGTGATACTACTGTATCCCATTTTATTTCATTTTTTTAACAAGTCTGAAAGTGCAGGATGCATTTTAACATTTGCAGTGATATGCACTGCAGCTCTCATAGAATTTGTTGAGGCTTGATGTGTGCTGTTATGCGTTTGTTGTTCACAGATGAACTCAAGTTATGAGATGCTGGGGATCAAGCTTTACTTGGCCAATGTTCAAGGTAAGATCTAGTTTTCATGACGTAGCTAGGTGACTTTCAATTGTAGTCATGGGAACAGAATCTTACTTGCAGGAGCAAAAGCTGAGTCACTGTGTGCAAACTAAGGAAACATAGAAGATTACATAGAACACAGTTAATGGTTAAAATTCAATCTCAGCATGACCATAATAGGGTCTAGAATTTTCAATTTCCTTCTCACTTTTTCCTATTGAGATAAAGAGGTGATTCATCAAAGGGAATAGCACAGGTTGGCAATCAATTTACCATTAATTTACAATGTGTTCTCTGTTCTTCTGCTGAATCACGTATGCAATGCCTTGGGCTTCCTGATCCAAAAGAATGTTTAAGGTCATTTGAGTTCCATAACGTTGGGTGGAAAATTCAGTCCCTTAACACAAAAGCCCATGTATGTCACATTACTTTCACAGAAAAATCCTAGTATCATAGAGGGCATGCAACGTCCCTAAGCTCTCTAGTTTTTCTACTTGTAGTACTTTATTGGTTTCTGGTGTGTGTGTTTACAGCACAGGTGTATGAGGAGCTGGAGGGGGGAGGGGTGTTTGAGGAGGGCAATATCGCCCAAGGTCACCTCTTCCTCTCTGTCCATGACGCCATCCTCTGTGCCCAACAGAGGTCAAGAAACACCGAAAACTCAGAAAAGGCAGGTCCCACTTAATCCTACACCTTGTCATTATGACCATGAATCACTTCACAGATCCTCATTTAGTAATGACAAAGTAAATCAAGAGGCAGGGGATTATTCTATGTAAATCATCTACACCCAGTACACATTAACTATGTCTTGTCTGCAATTTGGGCAAAGACAAAGACGGAACACTTCCTTCTGGGTTATCCAATCAATAGGAAAAAATCCAGCTCAAACACTTCCCAGAACTTCTGTGATTACACAATTAAGATTAAAAAACTATATAAGGTAGATAGGTAGATACTGTTCTGACGTCTGATGGGGATAAGGGGACATTTGGTGCAGTGTGATAAGTTAGGGTGGGCATTTTCTTAGCTGTGTTCCTGGTACTCACCCTGCACATTCACTTGCTTCCTTTCTATTCAACCTCTGCCACCTTATCTGGGGCAGTTAGTGTAAACAGGCAAATCACACAACACACGTCCAGGGAAACTTGGCACCACTACCTATAACATCTACTTCTCAACTTCACTTTGAATCCTGTTGTCGCCAGAGGTCATGAGAAAGACAAGCCGTCTGTCTGTTTCTCCTTTATTTTCTCTCACATTACCTCTATGGCCTCCTGGAACTAGAATGACCATGATTATCACTTGTTCAGAGGATGTTACAGACACAGCAGTTGAGTTCAAAAGAGCAATACAATTATAAAATGACTGTGTAGATGATAACGTACTGTATGTGTGTGTAGTCCTGAGTTAGCTAGGTGTTAAGGAGAGGCTCCCTGACTGAAGTGTGTTTCTCTGTGCGGTTGCAGACAGAGAAAGAGAGGAAGGAGCTGGTCCTCAATATTCAGGAGGATGAGGAGAGGGATCTGGAGCAGGTACACTGACTAAATGAACCATTTATCACTGTTATGGATAATCTATCTTGATGAAGCAAATTGTAAAACAGATGGTTCCCGTTTACTAATCGTTAGGTTACCTATCAACCCAGAGTCATTCTGAATCATCCTTTTCTCTCCACAGGAACTGTTTTGAACATGGGATTTTTACTACTGAATGTATGGAGAATGTATGAAATGAATGAAGATCGAGGGAAATGTTCATTTAGGTTGATAATAAACAAAACAAAAAAGTGTTGTCTAAACAGTCAATTTCTGTATCTCAATGATTGTGTATTGTACAAATAGTTCTGAGATCATCTCAAAATAATATAATAATAATCTCATGATAATAAACATATGATAGTCTATACTGTAAAATATCTGTAGTGACTGATCTCACTATTCAGGTTTCCATCCAACCGTTTTATGTGAGTAAAGCGCATGTCCAAATGTCGACAAAACAAAATATTCTAGACAAGGTGGGATATTAATTATGCAAGAAATGTTGGTGGAAACGCTTTTATGCGCAAATGTTTATATAATAACCCTCATATGGAAGTAAACTTGGAGTCACGCAAGTGGTCCTCCCACTATGACATGTCTGGAAAGCATGCAGTGTATTAGGCTACAGATGAAATAAGTTATGAACTTCACAAGGTGGTGAAAGTGCAAGGTGATGAGCTTGATGCTCCTTTACAATAAATATTGAGGGTCTTATTCTGGTGACATGATTGATGCTTGGCTGCCGTTTGACAAATAAAAATAATATTACTCTTTTGCCAATAATAATCTCATGTAGGCCCCTCAAACTCAATTCTGGACCTGGAAGCCAGTTCCACTGTGTTTTGTCATTGTTCCATTCTTATCAGGGACGGATTCAGACCTGGGACACCAGGTGGGTGGAATTAATTATCAGGTAGAACAGATAACTAGTAGGTTCCGGACCTCATAGTGTAAGGGTTGAATCCCCCTGGTAAATCCTAAGGAAACAAAATACATTATTAAATACCTAAATACTACATCATCTGAAGATTTCCACAGCAGTTCACTTCATTCTGGCTCTTCAACCCCATTACTTCTTAAAATCTAATAACAATCCCTTTCCCTCACATATTTCTGGCACTGAAATAGAACATGTTCCACTGTCTCCATCTCCTCCTGACAATGCTCACATCTAACTGTTGCACCTTTCATGACACTAGCATCTTATCCAATCAAATTCGTTTCACCTGTAATCCTTTCTCCGTTTTTGTAGTTCTCTAAATATACAGGCGTATTTGTATACTATTGGGAAAGGTGATTATGATGGCCAAATTGGCCATGTCCTCACCTCAATAGCTAGGTTTCCAATTGGCGACAGATTTTCATACCAATATATAAAAAATATGTTTCCATCAAATTTACTTGTGCAGATGAAAGTTTTTGCGTGATGACATAGTGCACATATAAATACCTTGTAGGCTACGGAATAAAAAATAAAAGTAAAATGGGTATCCATCGCATTTTCAACTACTGATGTTTAACCCACATTTTTTAGGGTTGCGTTATAGCGAGTACCCACTCTGGTATTGGTGCGTGCGCTCTAGTATGCAGGGCTCAGAAAGCGGGCTTTTAGCTAGAGCGCACGTACAGCCTACAGACCTTGACCGTCTCTGGTCCACACTCCAGTCCAGTTGGTGGCGGTAATGCACCTTAAAGTTGGTTGCAACTAACATATAAAGTCCACAGAAGAAGAAGGTGCGACGGTTTGAAGAAGTAGTTGGTCGATGGGCCATGTTGTGATTATTAGGACTAGGCACAGCGTATTTGTTTCTCCTGGAGGTGAATATGTAGTAATGTTTTTCCTAATTTGAAGTGAGACCTGCGCCGGTGTTATCCAGACACGGGAGGACAGGTGTGTTAAGTCGCACGAAAATTAACAGCAATACTGTCGGTATCTAGGCTAATTAGGTTACCTGTGGAATGTTATTTTTTCTCTTGATTTGAACAAACTACTACAAAATAGACTGATCAACATGAACTTACTTAAAATATACATATTTGAACTAACAAATTCTGTTATATTTCAGATAGCCTCTTACATATTTTTTTGCAACATATTTATACATTTTTCTAAATTGTGTGCGCATAACGGGTGGTTGTCAACATGGACCAATCTCCCTCTAGTGGAATATGATCTAACACAACACTGAAACATAATCAAATGTTTGAAACGAACTTTTATTGAATTAATAATATTCAATTATTAAACGTGTTGCTAAAGCATAAAATGTATAATCAAATTACATCTATCTTATTGTACGGTTGTGGTGTTTTCCTGCTCTATTTTAAAAGTGGTAAAATATAGATCAGTGTGACAAAACAGAATGTGGTCTTTCTTGGCACAGCTTTTTTGCAATCATTTTCCTAGATCCGACTTTGTTGCCCTGTCAGATGTAAGTTTCCACCTGGATGTCATTACAACATGAATGTGGCAGCAGGTAAGGAACATCATAGGCTTATTCAAGTGTAATCTCCTTGGTATAAATGGTAGACTTGCCTTTACATTACATATTGTACTGTAGAGAGGATAGTAGTTGCACATTGCTGAAATATTGCTCTCTTCCATTTAGTTTTTGTTTGGTTCAGCCTGGTGGTCACTAAAGCCATTTGTACTCTGGAAGAGTACCGTCTGGTGTGCTATGTGAACAGCAGGACCCAGCACCATCCTGACATGCTTGCCTTCAGCCTGGACATGGCTGACCCATTCCTCTGCACTCATATCATCATGGCCTACATGGACCTGGACCAGGACTATCACATCACACCCTTCACACAGGAGGACAAGACCCTCTGCAACTCCCTCAACATGCTCAAAGAGAGGTGTGTGTATCAGGGTGTTACTACCACAACTATCATGTTGTATAATTCCATCTCTTCTCCCTCCACCAGGAACCAAGATCTGAAAACTATGCTTGCTGTTGGGGGAAGGAACTCTACTGACACCAGGTCAGTACCCCACTCACACTTAAAGTAATAATTGTAAGTGCTTTTGGAATTGAAAAGTTTTCACCCAAGCAGTAACGTTCAGCCATCCCTCCACCATAGGCTCCTAAAGATGTCCTCTGACAACACCAGGAGGAAGACGTTTGTCCAGTCTGTTCTGAAACACCTGAGGCAGGAGGGCTTTGATGGACTGGATGTGGTGTGGCAACCTCGCTCTGCTTCTAATATAGCACAGGGGGGGAAAAATATATTCACTAATCTGCTCAAGGTAAGAGCTGAGATGACTTCTTCATGTTTGCATTTTTTCATTTGGTGTTGTCAAAGTGAGATGTGTGTGTGTGTGTGTGTGTGCGAACGCGAACATAGGAGCTGCGTGGAGGAATTCAGGAGGAGGCTCGGGTCTCAGGGATTGAGGCCCTGCTCCTCTCCACAGCAGTGTCAGGCCTGGAGGCATATGCCAGAGAGGCCTACGATGCACAGTCCTTCCCCCAGTGAGTCCACACACAGCACCCTGGAGTATGGGACTATGGTGGAGAGAGACACTCACCTCTCACAGTTTTAGATTGACGTCTGATACAGTAAAAGGGACATTTTGAACAGCATGATCATGTAACATTGTCATTCATTGAAGTACTTGTTGATAGACCACACCACATATTATTTTACAGCTATTCCATGTGATGAAAAATGTTCCTAAGAAGGTAATCCTGACTTTTGACCCTGTAGGTATGTTGACTTCATCTCCTTGGTGACCTCTGACCTCCATGGGCCACTGGAGGGAATGTCAGGTCACATCAGTCCATTGTTCAGCCGGAAGCATCCAGCTATGGACACACCTCAGAGAGAAGTACTCACTACTGTTCAGTACAAATATATGACTTCATCATTGTATTCCTGATGGGTAGAGCTGATTGAAATTACTTGGACACCAAGTTTGTTTCTGCTGGTTTTACTTGTCATGATTTCCAAATAACATGTTATGTTTGTTAGTCTCTTCTATTGATCCTAAATGCAGTTTTGTTTTCCCAGAACCAAGTACAGTACTGGCTCTCTCAGGGAGTGGATTCCCAGAAGTTGACTCTGGGGTTCCCTGCCTACTCACCTGTACCCCGGATCCTGGTGAACGAGATCAATTATGACAAGGAAGATACAGAGCTACAAGAGGACGCAGGGGAATATACTGAGACTGATACTACTGTACGTGTTATGGCCTACCATGAGGTAAAACGCATACCTGGTGCAATAGGAACCCTGTTAAGGTTCAAGTGTCAATAAAGTTTGTTCCAATTTGCTGACATTCCTGACAGGATCTGTCTCTATGCTCCACTCTATAGGTGTGTCAGTACCTCAAAAGTGGGGCAGTGGTGAAATTTGATAAGAGCAAGAAGCTGATAGAGGCACATGAATACGATCACTGGCTGAACTTTGAATATATACATATCCTGAGGGAGAAGGTAAATGTCTACATCAATACAGCATCTGTGCAACACATTTCCTATCTTTATATATCAAGCAAGCCAATACAGTTGCATTACATTATTACTTTATTTGACAGGGACAATGCACATTAATCAACCCATTTTGTTTAGCCAGCTGACTAACTTTGATCCGATAACTATCATAGTATGTGTAAAACTCCTTCCTGCTCCACTGCAGATGAGAGCGCTACAGCGTCAGGAGCTGGGTGGAGCCATGGTGTGGTCTCTGGATCTGGACGACTTCACGGGGACGCTGTGTGGCAAAGGTCGCTTCCCGTTCACCAGACTGCTCAAAGCGTCGCTTCTCAGGGATAAGGGGCCACGACAACATAAACGACACCACCGCTCACGCCACCGTCATCACCATCGCCATCCACATCGTCATGGTGGTTTCCTTTCCCATGACAGCCATCGCACTGGTTACCATGTCCATTGTCACCGTCACCTTGACCGCCACAACACTTAATCACACAGTAGAGTGTGACTAACGTAACTCACTACACTGGCAAGACTCAACATACCATCCATGGGGCGGCAGTTAGTCTAGTGGTTAGAGCGTTGGACTAGTAACCGAAAGGTTGCAAGATCGAATCCCCGAGCCGACAAGGTAAAAATCTGTCGTTCTGCCGCTGAACAAGGCAGTTAACCCACTGTTCCTAGGCTGTCATTGAAAATATGAATTTGTTCTTAACTGACTTGCTTAAAGGTAAAATTAAAAAAAAAAAATCCCCGCAAGAAGATATTAGCATATGTTTTTTTATATGGTAGATCAGGTTGGACAGTTTGTTGGCTCTGTGAGTGATTTCTGTCATGGTATAGTAGAGATGAGGCTCTAGATTTAGCTTCATAACTTGCACTCTGGCCTCTATGGTGGAATTCTATGCGTTAATTATTTGGTTTTATGACAAATGTTACTGCTTTACAAATAATAAAATGAATGGCTCCATTTCCATGGCCTAATATAAAGTTTTGATATGCCATTAAATGACAGATCGTTTTCAGGTTGTTTGCAGTTGACTCTCACTATAGAAAAATGGCAATATCTTCCTTAGCAGTACTGCACTCCGATGCCAGGGGGCAGTATACTACAGTGTAATGTGATCACAAATCGGTCCGTATGGGCCGGGGAAATCACAAAGGAGATTTAGCATACAAAATGTGTCTAGTGAAGTTGCTGACCAAGCCCATCTGCTGCATGGTGAGACAGTGGTCTTTCTGTAATTAACACCCAGTCTGAGTGTCCATTGAAGGACGCAGCTGTGGAGAGGAGAGAGCACTCCGCTCTGCCTTGTCCCCATGGAGACCTAGCTGACTCTATAGAAGGGCAATGCAGGCTGGAGAGCAAGGGGAGGAACTTGGCATCAGCAGTTTCACATGGCTTTTGTTTCCCTGGACTCATCTGTTTAATAGTACACTATTACAGCGCATTTGGAAAGTATTCAGACCCCTTTTATACATTTTGTTACATTACAGCCTTATTCTAAAATGGATTTAAACAAAACAAATCTCAATCTATACACTATAATGACAAAGTGAAAACAGTTTTTTGTTTTTTTTAATGTCTGCAGATTTATTACAAATAAAAAACAAATACCTTATTAAATAGGTATACAGACCCTTTGCTCAGGTGCACACCTGTCTATATAAGGTCCAACAGTCTATATAGTAGTAGTTTGCATGTCAGAGCAAAAACCAAGCCATGAGGTTGAATGAATTGTCCGTAGAACTCCGAGACAGGATTGTGTCGAGGCACAGATCTGGGGAAGGATACCAAAAAAATGTCTGCAGCATTGAAGCTCCCTAAGAACACAGTGGCCTCCTTCATTCTTAAATGGAAGAGGTTTAGAACCACCAAGACTTCCTAGAGCTGGCCGCCCGACCAAACTGAGCAATCGAGGGAGAAGGGCTTTGGCCAGGGAAGTGACCAAGATCCCGATGGTCACTCTGACAGAGTTCCTCTGTGGAGATGGGAGAGCCTTCCATAAGGACGACCAACTCTGCAGCACTCTACCAATCAGGCCTTTATGGTACAGTGGCCAGACGGAAGCCACTCCTCAGGAAAAGGCACATGACAGCCAGCTTCGAGTTTGCCAAAAGGACCTACAAGGACAGAGCGATCCTTGATGAAAACCTGCTCCATAGCGTTCAGGAACTCAGACTGAGGCGAAGGTTCACCTTCCAACAGGACAACAACCCTAAACACACAGCCAAGTGGCTTTGGGACAAGTCTCTGAATGTCCTTGAGCGGCCCAGCCAGAGCCCAGACTTGAACCCGATTTAACATCTCTGGAGAGACCTGAAAATGGCTGTGCAGCGACACTCCCCATCCAACCTGACCGAGCTTAAGAGTATCTGCAGAGAAGAATGGGAGAAACTCCCCAAATACAGGTGTGCCAAACTTGTAGCATCATACCCAAGAAGACTCTAGGCTGTAATAACTGCAAGAGGTGTTTCAACAAATTTTCAAAAATGTCTAAACCAATTTTTTCTTTGTCGTTATGGGGTATTGTTTGTAGATTAATGAGGGGGAAACTATTTAATCAATTTTAGAATGAGGCTGTAATGTAACAATGTGGAAAAAGTCAAGGGTTATGAATACTTTCCGTATGCACTGTATGTCCCTATTGGGTTTATATGTACTCTAGTAGTCTCTATGTCGTGTGTGGGCTTGCTCTGGAGCATAAATGAACATAACTTGACAATTTGCTAAGGTTATTACTGAATATAAGGAGAAGAGAACACAAACACACTACGTTTTGTGTATACTCTTGTAAACTCGGAGAAAACACCCCTTGGCTTGTGTACTGTACTGTTGAGAGAAGTGTTCTAAGTTTGACAGCAGTTTTAAGCCATTTTGCGTGCTGCTATGGCCAAGAACAGTCTTATCTGAAAGCAGTAAGTAATAAATGATTACATTATGTATTCATATATTAATATAGATGCATCCACACTCATATTAAGTGCATGTCCAAGGGGACAACAGTGCCACCAACCCACTTCAGGTTTAGCAGTTGTGGCAGACCTCCAGTGGCCTAGCACTTGGGCTGGATATGGAGCGACGATGATTGAGTTTAAATGATGGTCTAAATTATGCAGAGATGGATGACGCCGGAGGGCATCCTGTGTTTGTGTGTGTGTGTGCTCGTGTGCATGCTGTGGGATACACATCATTCCCCAATCACATTATCCCAGCTCGTCTACTCTGACCTCCCTCTGATTCATTGTCACAATATGCATCCCACTAGATGTCACACCCAATGACATTTTAAACTAATTCAATTCCATTTTACTATCTTTATCATGCCATAATCTCAAACATTTTATTTTCAAATCTGTAGAATATAAAATAATAATAGATTAACGATGTATGAGCTGAAGTGGTAGGCCTATGGTATACCTTCATTTCTATAACCACTGTATGACACTGGTATACTTTAATGAAAATATGCAAATATTTAGTGAGGGTCAACTGAATCCTTGCATCATGTTGGTAGCAGGTGCACTAATGCTATCCCAGTGGCAGTCAGTTGCTGTCGGTAACAGTGATGCATGAATAGATTTATGATGCTATTAGGAAATAATCCTAAAATATTCTGTTTTACACCTGGTCCTGCATCCTCCCTCCCTCCTCTCTGAAGAAAATTGGCACCGTAGGTAATTACAGAGTTCCTACGGCCATCAGCTTTAATCAGGAGCTGTGGGAGAGCCACTCCGAGACGCTCCACTTTTTAATGGCTTTCTCTCTATCACGCTGCCTTTTCCCTTTGTAACCCCTCTGTGGTAATACCTGACAGGCCTGTACCCAGCAGGTGTCACTGGTAGGCTACAGTACAGGTGAGAGCTGGTTCGATGTCCTGAGAATAGCAGGTGGATGTTTTGTGTTTAGAGAGGTCTTATTGTGAATCATGGTGGTTGTGTTTTAAACAGGGTTCTATAGTTTAATGGAATGCCATTCTATTCTCTTGTTCATTCACCTGTAGGAGTGGTACATTAAAAGTGATGTACCGTGGTAGCTAGATAGATTGTAGCCTGTGTTCATTCCAAATGTTACACTGCTATATTCTCCTCTGCACATAACAATCAATTTCAGTTTTATCATGTAATTACTTGTATAAGCAACAGGAATATAATCACGTTAAATAATGATTTGAATGAAATGAAAGGAAACTGGACAACTTATCTTTTCAAAATAGATAATATAGTAGTATAGTTACGAGGGGCGGGGGTGTGTGTCTATTTGTCAATAACAGCTGGTGTGCGATTTCTAATATTAAAGAAGTCTTGAGGTATTGCTCGCCTGAGGTAGAGTACCTTATGATAACCTGTAGACCACACTATCTACCAAGAGAGTTCTCATCTATATTATTTGTAGCCATCTATTTACTACCACAAACCAGTACTGGCACTAAGACCGCCCTCAACCAGCTGTATAAGGCCATAAGCAAACAAGAAAATGCTCATCCAGAGGCGGTGCTCATAGTGGCCGGGGACTTTAATACAGGGAAACTTAAATCCGTTTTACCTAATTTCTACCAGCATGTCACATGTGCAACCAGAGGGAAAAAAAACTCTAGACCACCTTTACTCCACACACAGAGATGCATACAAAGCTCTCCCCTGCCCTCCATTTGTCAAATCTGACCATAATTCTATCCTCCTGATTCCTGCTTACAAGCAAAAACTAAAGCAGGAAGTACCAGTGGCAAGCAACACTGAAGCATGTACATGAGCACCAGCTGTTCTGGATGACTGTGTGATAGCGCTCTCGGCAGCCGCTGTGAGCAAGGCCTTTAAACAGGTCAACATTCACAAAGCTGGGGTGTCAGACGGATTACCAGGACATGTACTCAAAGCATGCGCGGACCAACTGGCAAGTGTCTAAACTGACATTTTCGACCTTTCCCTCACCGAGTCTGTAATACCTACATGTTTCCAGCAGACCACCATAGTCCCTGTGCCCAAGGAAGCGAAGGTAACCTGCCTAAATAATTACCGCCCCGTAGCACTCACGTTGGTAGCCTTGTAGTGCTTTGAATTGCTGGTCGTGGCTCTCATCAACAGCATCATCCCAGATACCCTAGGCTTAGACCCACTCCAATTTGCGTACAGCCCCAACAGATCCACATATGACGCAATCTCAGTCGCACTCCACACTGGCCTTTCCCACCTGGACAAAATGAACACCTATGTGAGAATGCTGTTCATTAACTACAGCTCAGTGTTCAACACCATAGTGCCCATGAAGCTCATCACTAATCTAAGGACCCTGGGACTAAACACCTTCCTCTGCAACTGGATCCTGGACTTCCTGAGGGGCCGCCCCCAGGTGGTAAGGGTAGGCAACAACATGTCTGCCACACTGATCCTCAACACTGGGGCTCCTCAGGGGTGTGTGCTTAGTCACCTCCTGTGTTCCCTGTTCACCCACGACAGCGTGGCCAAACACGACTCCAACACCATCATTAAGTTTGCTGACGACATATCAGTGGTAAGCCTGATCACCGACGACAATGATACAGCCTGTAGGGAGGAGGTCAGACACCTGGCAGTGTGGTGTCAGGACAACAACCTCCTCCTCAATGTGAGGAAGACAAAGGAGCTGATCGTAGACTACAGGAAAAGGTGAGCCGAACAGGCCCCCATTAACATCGACGGGGCTGTAGTGGAGCGAGTCGAGAGTTTCAAGTTCCTTGTTGTCTACATCACCAACACACGATCATGGTCCAAACACATTGTCAAAGACTCCAGTCACCAAAGTCATAGACTGTTCTCTCTGCTACCGCACGGAAAGCGGTACCGGAGCACCAAGTCTAGGACCAAAATGCTCCATAACAGCTTCTACCCCCAAGCCATAAGACTGCTGAACAATGAATCAAATGGCCACCGGACTATTTACATTGACCCCCCCCCCCTCCCCTTCGACTAACCTGTACCCCCGCACAATGACACGGTACCCCCTGTATGTATGTCACATCTGTTTTACCTGTCCTTGTGATTGTCGTTTATTTTCCCCAGTGTATTTATCCCTGTGTTTCCTGTCTCTCTGTGCCAGTTTGTCTTGTATGTTTGTCAAGTCAACCAGCGTGTTTTTCCCGTATTCCTTTTTCTCTTCTCTTTGCTAGTCCTCCTGGTTTTGACCCTTGCCTGTTTTCTGGACTCCATTCATGCCTGACCATTCTGCCTGCCCTTCAGTACCTACTGGACTCTGAACTGGTTTTGACCTTTTGCCTGCCCATGACCATTCTCTTGCCGACCCCTTTTTGGATTAATAAACATCTAAGACTCCAACCATCTGCCTCCTATGTCTGCATCGGGGTCTCACCTTGTGCCCTTGTAACATAGCCTTGTTATTGTTATTTTATTGTGTTTGTTTTATAATTTTTTTGTTTATTTGGTAAATATTTTCTTAACTCTTTCTTGAACTGCACTATTGGTTAAAGGCTTAATACCTGTTGTATTCGGCGCATGTGACAAAGTTGGATTTGAACTGTGTTAGTCACAAATAATGCTTTTTTCTTTTAACTACTTGTCAGTAACCAAAAGTGATCTGCACACTGCTGTAATATGGTTACAGTTACTGTACAGTACTTTCATAAATGTACCACTCATACAGCTGTCCCACCATGCATGTCTCTTCCAAACACTGTGCTCCCTGAGTGTATATGACTCCATGAGGTATGTGTGCCCCTGGGCCACATTCAGCCACTGCATTAAATCAGTAGTAGCCAGTAGATTAGTGTGATGAATAAGGACTGCACATTCATTGACCACAAAATGTCTTTGCTAGATTAAGCCCCGCCTTATCTCAGCTCACTAGTCACCATAGCAACACCCACCCGTAGCACGCGCTCCAGCAAGGAAATATTTTACTGGTCATCCCCAAAGCCAACTCCTTATTCGGCTACCTTTCCTTCCAGTTCTCTGCTGCCAATGACTGGAACAAATAGCAAAAATCACTGAAGCTGGAGACTTATATCTCCCTCACTAACTTTAATCATCAGCTGTCAGAGCAGCTTACCGATCACTGCACCTGTACACATCCCATCTGTAAATAGCCCACCCAACTACCTCATCCCCATATTGTTATTTATTTTTGCTATTTTGTACCCCAGTATTGCTACTTGCACATCAACTGCACATCTATCACTCCAGTGTTAATGCTAAATTGTAATTATTTCGCCACTATGGCCTTTTTATTGCCTTACCTCCCTAATCTTACTACATTTGCACACACTGTATGCAGATTTTTCTATTGTGTTATTGATTGTACGTTTGTTTATCCCATGTGTAACTCTGTTGTTGTTTTTGTCACGCTGCTTTGCTTTATCTTGGCCAGGTCGCAGTTGTAAATGAGAACTTGTTCTCAGCTGGCCTACCTGGTTAAATAAAGGTGAAATAGAAAAACATATGAGGCAGAGAGAGTGAACCACAAATTCTGTTTACACAAACCGTTCAAGATGCTTTAGGGCAATTAGACTAATTGGAAAGCCATATATTTGTATTGTATATGGCTCTGGAATTGTTGACACAAATTATTTTCTTCTCGGTACTTGAGAGACTGTATCTGTAGACTGTTAGGCAGACTTTTTTTTGGAGCTGCCATCCTCAGCAAAATTTTGGGTTTGACCTTTGCATTAGATTTGAGATTGACATTTGCAGCACTTAAATAACAAGCTGGGATGGAGGAGAAATCGCATTAGAGGCCACTGCTGCCCCAAATGGGATATGGGCTATCTAGGTATCAGCCTACCTTGAAATAGAATCAGAATGTTATCCCATCTTCTCTACGCCGCCTAAGAATGATGGAGCATTTTAAAACACTTGCGAAATGTAAGTAACGGTAGTTTGACATTGACCAACAGATCAGATTCATCTTATGCATATGCGTCGGACTGGGATAACAGGCATGTGTTTGTGAGAGGAAGATTTACATTATGGAGCTTTGTTAACAAGCAAGTTTTACAGCCAAGGGGATCATAAATATTGGTCGTGCCATTTCAGCAAAATGCTGTCGCATGCCTCGCATTTTGGACAGGGTGTGTTTACAGTCTTGAATGGGGGCACATTTCACCACTGATATCTAATATTAATTCATGTCTATTGTCCCTCTTCACTAGTCTGTTGGCAAATAAATGGTTCCAAGAATGGAGCGTTTCCCGGATGATTAATTAAGGTCTAAAATTACAGAGGCTGCTTCTGGTAAGAGGACGGTTAATTATTTAACGCCCAGTTATACGATCACACCACTGGTCCACGGCGCGATGTAAAATACTGTATTCCATTTGGCCTCCAAAACAAGAGAATAACGGCCCAGTGCCTGTCTGTTGTTCTCTGAGAGTATTTCAATTTTAGAGCCTGTCAAATCAAACTTGTTGTAGAATAGTTGAGCCATTTCCACATATAGTATCACATTTTAGCTGGGAACAGTGTTTTATTTAAGATTGAATCTCTGTAATAAGATTTTAATTATGGACACTAGCTGGTTATCTTGGGATTGGACACATTGTGATATGATAAATACTTTTACTGTTAACACAATGATTTATTTCATCCCTGTCAACACCAAGCATAACACAAATCAATAAGACTGAATAAGAATCTGGATAAAGAATATTATGACGCAATTCTTCCTCGATCCTCAAAATAAAAATGGTTTATTTCTCATGTTATAAAATGGCAATATTCCATAGAGCTCTTGCATGACCATAGCTGCCTTGCTACCACCGTTGTATTTTTCCACATTACATTGACCTTTCTGCAATAATTGTGTGATAACATACATATTGGATGTATTGTAAAGAGGGTAGTTTGAGGCTGAGGGAAACACCTTTTTATGTAATTTTTCTCTCTGCATTGTTGGGAAGGGCCCGTAAGTAAGCATTTCACTGTTAGTCTCCACCTGTTGTTTACACCAGTTTTTTTTTAACGAAGCATGTGATTAATTACATTTAATAACAATTTTCAGGCATGGTTTCTCAGATAATTCTAAACATTATCTAAAATGCTATTTAGCTAAGTCTCATCTTTCAATATACAGTTGAAGTCGAAAGTTTACATACTCTTAGGTTTTACAACCACTCCACAAATTTCTTATTAACAAACTATAGTTTTGGCAAGTCGGTTAGGACATCTACTTTGTGCATGACGCAAGTTATTTTTCCAACAATTGTTTACAGAAAGATTATTTCACTTATAATTCACTGTATCACAATTCCAGTGGGTCAGAAGTTTACATACACTAAGTTGACTGTGTCTTTAAACAGCTTGGAAAATTCCATAAAATGATATCAAGGCTTTAGAAGCTTCTGATAGGCAAATTAACATAATTTGAGTCAATTGGAGGTGTACCTGTGGATGTATTTCAAGGTCTACCTTCAAACTCAGTGCCTCTTTGCTTGACATAATGGGAAAATCAAAAGAATTCAGCCAAGACCTCAGAAAAAAAATTGTAGACCTCCACAAGTCTGGTTCATCCTTGGGAGTAATTTCCAAATGGCTGAAGGTACCACGTTCATCTGTACAAACAACTGTACACAAGTATAAACACCATGGGACCACGCAGCTGTCATACCGCTCAGAAAGGAGATGCGTTCTGTCTCCTAGAGATGAACGTGCTTTGGTGCGAAAAGTGCAAATCAATCGCAGAACAAGAGCAAAGGACCTTGTGAAGAGGCTGGAGGAAACAGGTACAAAAGTATCTATATCCACAGTAAAACGAGTCCTATGTCGACATAACCTGAAAGGCCACTCAGCAGGGAAGAAGCCACTGCTCTAAAACCGCCATAAAAAAAGCCAGACTACGGTTTGCAACTGCACATGGGGACAAAGATCGTACTTTTTGGAGAAATGTCCTCTGGTCTGATGAAACAAAATTAGAACTGTAGAACTGTGACCATAATGACCATCGTTATGTTTGGAGGAAAAATGGGGAGGCTTGCAAGCCGAAGAACACCATCCAAACCGTGAAGCACGGGGGTGTAACGGGCTTCCTCCTCCTCTTCATGCGAAGAGGGGGAGCAGGTATTCGACCAAAACGCAGCGTGGGTATATGACATGATATTTATTAAACAAAACCGAAAACACGAAGAACACTTGAATAGATACAAAAACAACAAATGACGTAGACTGACCTGAACGTAGGAACTTACATGTAACGAAGAACGCACGAACAGGAAAAACAGACTACACAAAAACCGAACGAACAAACAAACCGAAACCGAAACAGTCCCGTGTGGCGTAACAGACACTGACACAGGAGACAACCACCCACAAACAAACAGTGTGAAAACACCTACCTTAATATGGCTCTCAATCAGAGGAAATGAAAACCACCTGCCTCTAATTGAGAGCCATATCAGGTCACCCTATTACCAACATAGAAACACATAACATAGACTACCCACCCAAACTCACGCCCTGACCGTCAAACACATACAAAATAACAGAAAACCGGTCAGGAACGTGACAGGGGGTGGCAGCATCATGTTGTGGGGGTGCTTTGCTGCAGGAGGGACTGGTGCACTTCACAAAATAGATGGCATCATGAGGGAAGAAAATTATGTTGATATATTGAAGCAACATCTCGAGACATTAGTCAGGAAGTTGAAGTTGGTCGCAAATGGGTCTTACAAATGAACAATGACCCCAAGCATACTTCCAAAGTTGTGCCAAAAATGGCTCAAGGACAACAAAGTCAAGGTGTTGGAGTGGCCATCACAAAGCCCTGACCTCAATCCTATAGAAAGTGTAGGCTGAACTGAAAAAGTGTGTGAAAGCAAGGAGGCTTACAAACATGACTCAGTTACACCACCTCTGTCAGGAGGAATGGGCCTAAATTCACCCAACTTATTGTGGGAAGCTTGTGGAAGGTTACCCGAAACGTTTGACCCAAGTTAAACAATTTAAAGGCAATGCTACCAAATACTAATTGAGTGTATGTCAACTTCTGACCCACTGGGAATGTGATGACAGAAATAAAAGCTGAAATAAATAATTCTCTCTATTATTATTTTGACATTTCACATTCTTAAAATAAAGTGTTGATCCTATCTGAACCTAAAACAGGGAATATTTCCTAGGATCAAATGTCAGAAATTGTGAAAAACTGAGTATAAATGTATTTGGCTAAGGTGTATGTAAACTTCCGACTTCAACTGTATATTAATCATAATCCCTTAGATGTGTAACCTTGCTAAAACCAGAGGTAGGAAAATAATGAAAGTATAAATAATAATTGGGATTTTTGTTTTGATAAATCTAAGTCACCTTAAATACTTTATTACATGTTTACTGAGAACCATGATGACACAATGACACATTGACATTCAAAAGATAAAGGCCTGATAATAGAGTAGGGGCAGATGTGTGAGCGATTGATATCTGATGTGAGTGACACATTGCAACGTCTTGGACTGGGCAGCAGGTAGCCTAGCGTTGGGGCAGTAACAGAAAGGTCGCTGGTCCAAAAAATAAAAAAATCCTTGAGCAAATCCTTAACCCTAATTTGCTCCAGGTCTGCTGTACAACTATGCCTAACCCTACAAAACAGCACATTTCACTGCACCTATCTGGTGTGACAATAAAACATACTTTTATTTTTTGTTATCAACTCATTACAGTGACTGGCAGGTGGGTTCTCCAGTCTGCTCATTAGATAAAGCTCAGCCTGATTAAAATATATCCAGATTGTGTCTCCTTATTGGGTTGTTCAGTATTGAACAGCAGGGAAATGAGATTGGACAATGTAAAGCTGTGCTGTGTGGTGGAACGTCAAGGGATGTCATTAGAACCTACAGTAAAACAGGAAACCACATAATATGTTGCGACAGCATGTCATCATTGGCTATGTGTGTTTATTGCTCAGCGATAATCCAATAACTTGTGCACAATTACTTCATTCATGTTTTAAATCATGCATGACAATTATTTCTGTAGGCCTGGGTGAATAGTAATGGGGAGAGAAGATTGTGGGGGTGCAACATTTTACAACTTTCCCCACATTTTGTTACGTTACAGCCTTATACTAAAATTGATTAAATATTTTTTTTTCATCATCAGAATAACCTACAATACCCTATAATGGCAAAGAAAAAACACATTTTTAGACAGTTATGCAAATGTAATTTAAAAAAACCCTAAAAGATCCCGTTTACATAGGTATTCGGCGAATTTGCCAATCTTGGTGTTCTCTGGCAAATGCCAAACGTCCTGCACGGTGTTGGGCTGTAAGCACAACCCCCATCTGTGGACGTCGGGCCCTCATACCACCCTCATGGAGTCTGTTTCTGACCGTTTGAGCAGACACATGCACATTTGTGGCCTGCTGGAGGTCATTTTGCAGGGCTCTGGCAGTGCTCCGCCTTGCACAAAGGCGGAGGTAGCGGTCCTGCTGCTGGGTTGTTACCCTCCTACGGCCTCCTCCACGTCTCCTGATGTACTGGCCTGTCTCCTGGTAGCGCCTCCATGCTCTGGACACTACGCTGACAGACACAGCAAACCTTCTTGCCACAAATCGCATTGATGTGCCATCCTGGATGAGCTGCACTACCTGAGCCACTTGTGTGGGTTGTAGACTCCGTCTCATGCTACCACTAGAGTGAAAGCACCGCCAGCATTCAAAAGTAACCAAATCATTCCGAAGCCGTCCTCTTTTGTCTTTTTGGTAACGAGACTAAAAACAGGATAGGCTTGGGTAGGCTTTCAGCTGAAATTGCAATCAGATGTGTTTGGAATTATTAAATATTCTGCTGATTTGTCTAAACTCAGCAGAAAAAAACATCCCTTTTTCAGGACCCTGTCTTTCAAAGATAATTCGTAAAAATCCAAATAACTTCACAGATCTTCATTGTAAAGGGGTTAAACACTGTTTCCCATGCTTGTTCAATGAACCATAAACAATTAATGAACATGCACCTGTGGAACGGTCGTTAAGACACTAACAGCTTACAGACGGTAGGCAATTAAGGTCACAGTTATGAAAACTTAGGACCCTAAAGAAGCCTTTCTACTGACTCTGAAAAACACCAAAAGCAAGATGCCCAGGGTCCCTGCTCATCTGCGTGAATGTGCCTTATGTGCTGCAAGGAGGCATGAGGACTGCAGATGTGGCCAGGGCAATAAATTGCAATGTCTGTACTGTGAGACGCCTAAGACAGCGCTACAGGGAGACAGAACGGACAGCTGATCATCCTCGCATTGGCAGACCACGTGTAACAACACCTGCACAGGATCGGTACATCCGAACATCACAACCGTGGGACAGGTACAAGATGGCAACAACAACTGCCCGAGTTACACCAGGAACGCACAATTCCTCCATCAGTGCTCATACTGTCCACAATAGGCTGAGAGAGGCTGGACTGAGGGCTTGTAGGCCTGTTGTAAGGCAGGTCCTCACCAGACATCACCGGCAACAACGTCACCTATGGGCACAAACCCACTGTCGCTGGACCAGACAGGACTGGCAAAAAGTGCTCTTCACTGACAAGCCACGGTTTTGTCTCACCAGGGGTGATGGTTGGATTCACGTTTATCGTGGAAGGAATGAGCGTTACACGGAGGCTTGTACTCTGGAGCGGGATCGATTTGGAGGTGGAGGGTCCGTCATGTTTTGGGGCGCTGTGTCACATCATCATCGGACTGAGCTTGTTGTCATTGCAGGCAATCTCAACGCTATGCGTTACAGGAAAGACATCCTCCTCCCTACTGTGGTACCCCTCCTGTAGGCTCATCCTGACATGACCCTCCAGCATGACAATGCCACCAGCCATACTGCTCATTCTGTGAGTGATTTCCTGCAAGACAGGAATGTCAGCGTTCTGCCATGGCCAGCGAAGAGCCCGTATCACAATTCCATTGAGCACATCTAGGACCTGTTGGATCGGAGGGTGAGGGCTAGGGCCATTCCCCAGAAATGTCCAGGAACTTGCAGGTGCCTTGGTGGAAGAGTGGGGTAACATCTCACAGCAAGAACTGGCAAATCTGGTGCAGTCCATGAGGAGGAGATGCAGTGCAGTACTTAATGCAGCTGGTGGCCACACCACATACTGACTGTTACTTTTGATTTTGACCCCGCCTTTGTTCAGGGACACTGTCACGCCCTGACCTTAGAGTGCCTTTTTATATCTCTATTTTGTTTGGTCAGGGTGTGATTTGGGTGGGCATTCTATGTTCTTTATTTCTAGGTTTTGTGTTTCTATGTTTTGTCCGGGTATGGTTCTCAATCAGGGACAGCTGTCTATCGTTGTCTCTGATTGGGAATCATACTTAGGCAGCCTGTTTTGCCACCTTAGGTTGTGGGATGTTGTTTTTTGTTAGCTCTGCATAGCCTACGGAACGTGACATTCGTTCTTCTTTTGTTGTTTTGTTTGGAGATTGGATTTAATAAAGAATCATGAACACGTACCATGCTGCACCTTGGTCCACTTCTTCAGACGAGCGTTACAGACACATTATTACATTTCTGTTAGTCACATGTCTGTGGAACTTCAGTTTCACTTCAGTTTATGTCTCAGTTGTTGACTCTTGTTATGTTCATACAACTACTTAAACATGTTAAGTTTGCTGAAAATAAACGCAGTTGACAGTGAGAGGACATTTCTTTTTTGCTGAGTATATATGTTTCAATCTGGTTACTGCAGAAATGAACAACATTTGCCATCAATCTGTTGAATTGAATGTTTTTTAACAGTTTTGGAAACAGTGTGTTAGCGTTTGAAAACATGTGCTGCAAATATGTAGTTTTGCAGGTGGTGAGGTATGGATGAGAAAAGAGTTCATGGATTTGGAAAAATGGGGTCATTTTGTGTTAAAGCAATGAAAAATTATTTTACAGTTTGGTCCACATACACTTCTGTTTCGCTGACTGTGTGAGTTTTGACAATGTGACTTCAGTTTTGACCAATGCATGTTAGCAATTGAAAAAAACAAAAGTTATTTATGTCAATGACGTATGCTCTCGATGTGATAGGAGTGAAGCCAAATCCAAACTGGCTTCCCTTGACACCTTTTTTGTTTGTTGGTGTGCCAGGACCATTCACAAACAATTGAGCTCATTCAGTTTAGCTCAACGCTAATTGGCTATTATTTTATGCTTTTTTTAATCAAGGGAGGCCAAGTGCTGGCTGGTTACCCTTGCATTCAATTCTACGGGTGGCAACAATATCACACTCTTTTTGACCAGACCGCATCAGATAGATGGTTTACACATTACACATATTTTTATTTAACAAAAACAAAAATTGGGGGGAGCCTGGCTTCCTTGGCATCCATGAATACATGCCACTGTGAACCAGCGACATTTAGGTTACTGGCACAACTCTCAGTCAGCACCATGCAGACAGTGCCAAGCCTGGTGTGTGTTCATCAATGTCCAACGCTCCGCTCCCTCTGTTCACACCTCTCTGTTGTTGATAACAACACACTAGTCAGGGAGGTTTAACTGTTGTTCAGGATTAATTAAAATATGAGGGGATATATTTTTGTGATATTTTGTTAATGGCTCCAGAACCAGAAAGGACTCAGCTTGAGTGTAACTTTCGCTCCTCTCAGCTGTTTCAGTGACTAAACATCACCACAGGAGGGCACTGTGGCTTTATCTGTAAACTCAACCAGCTGGTCTGATCAGGGATAGAAACTTTGATGAAGTGTCTCATTCCCCCAAAGGAAACCAGTAACCGATAAAGAGAGCAAATCACGAAAGTGGAGGTTGAGGCGATTTAAAACACCATGTCTTTAAAGAAGCTGAATGGAGATGTGATCTTTCTTTCCTGTGATCCATATGCATTGAGCCAGGGGGAGGGAGGTAGAGGTGGGGGAGAACTCGTCGAGTGACAGGCAGCTGATGGCTGAGTGGGGGGATTGGGCCAGTGTGTGCTGCATCACCTCATTGGCCCGCGGAAGACTGGAGATGCAAATGGAGGATGATAAAGCTTTTAATGACACTAAGCACACCCCAGAGGCCCGGCTACGGCCGGCGCTCTCCACACTCAGCATATCAAGGACACCCCAGCCTTCTCTGTCTGAGCCCCAGCCTGAGCATCCCCTCGGCGTGCCACACATCCCGTCGATCTTTAGTTTTATTAGAGACAAGCACTTCTGACTCCTTCTGCTGAGCAGAGCCGATGACAGGAGACAGATGTGCTCTCCTCGGAGAATAGAGGATCCTGTTTGATAAGCCCCCTGCTCTGTAGACTGTTAAATAACCACAAGAAACCATTGTAAAAGGAATTTGATCTACATAAGAACGGATGGATGTGCCTGAAAAGTGTCGTCTTGCTTCAGCAGTAAATGTCAATTTGATGTCAGATTTTCCTCTCTCTTTTTCAACCGTGACATCTGTTATGGCTTCTTTGAATGAGAGAACTTAGAAATGAAGGTAAGGCCTACTTCCTCATGGAACAAGGCCTGAACCTGGAGAAAGGGAATGCAGCCAAATGTCAAAATACCAATCTATACTGTACAATTGACGAAGCTCCAATTTAAACATTTGAGGCTGCTGAAATGTCATGGTAAAATGCATTGAACAATCTTCAAATCTCCATCTCTCAGGCCATTTGTCAGTGGGCATGTGTCAGTGTGCCCAGCCATGGTTTTCATATCACACTGCTCCGCCACCACCTGAGAGCTATTGTACCCTGCTGTGACAACAACACACTGCCTGTACTGTCTGGGTGTCTTTTACTGTGAGAGACAGGCCCCAGGTGAGATGTTGTCTTTTCTGTGTGGGTCACTCAGGCATAGAGAACACCAGCTCTCCTCTCCCGTGGTTACTGCAACACAGGTGAGCCCACAGCAGGTGCTGAGTCTGTCATAGTCAACAGTACCAGGGTCTTACCATTCTTCAGGGGAATAGAGAGAAGAAGTGTAGCCTACTTTTGTCAGGAATTCTGTCTCCTGGGGGTCTAGCGTTTCATCTTTTTGTTTGGAAGTAAAGTTAGTGTACAAATGTTTGGAAATATGTGGAAAATGCCTTTTTATTTTCCTTTCTAGTTAATCAAATGAACTTGATTATTATTTAGCTTCTGTTCACAAAATACAAAAACGTGATCCCAGATACTACAAATGACTGTGGTAAAACCATCTGGAGTCTCCTCACGTACAGTTAAACTACTTGTGATAACTGTTGTCAGACTTCAACGTTCTCCATTCGACTTGTGCAATATGTTCCACGTCCATACCCTCTTGGCCTCTTACTGCTCTGCACACGCACGCAACTCCCACTGTAGCTCGGCATTATCATTTGTTTAGATGTTGATTTCTAAACGAATTGCCTGTAATTGCTGTTTAGCAGCACAATTAATCTGAGCTGCGTGCTTCCTGAAGCACATTAGGACACATTTGTATAATGAAGTAATTAGCTCAATTATAGAAGAACTAGAAAGTAGGGATAAGAGAGAAAAGGAGAGTAAAGAATGATGGAGAGCATTAAGTTCTTCAGTGCTGCGAGGGTCCTGCTGGGCTATTTGAAAGTGTTTGTCTCATCAGTGTTCTGTATGTGCAAGCAAAATGTTACATTGCATGTAATGAATTAGAGTTGTTGCTTCAAGATAATAGCATGTTTGAGTTTATGTCATCACTACTTTACGAGACATTTCCAATACATTTCTATGAAATAGTCCATGTCACGCTCAGCTTTACAACGTTTAGGTCCCAGCTACTGTACAGTTTACACACCGAGACATACAATTTATCTTTCTGTTGGCCTAGTGGCTAGTTTCTTCTTTCTCATTTGGTCTCTGTCTCTCTGTCAGATGATGCCATGCCATTGTCACTGCCAAGCCTGTGTCTCATTGTCTGCTAGCAGCATTGTTATTGGTGTGGGATGGGACTGCCTGTGGAGGTATGGGCGGGCAGACAGGCTCCAGGGAGCAGGCGGCAGGCTGGGTAATTAGTTGCTCCTCAACGCCAGACGGGCACACTGCCGTCACCACCACCGGGAGGGAGAGACGGGCACAGTGCAGTCACCGGGAGGGAGATGGGAAGTGGCATGTCTGTCATAGGAATACTGGAACAACCTTTGGTGTGAGAGCTGGTTTCCAACGGTTCCAGCGCATCTGTCACAGTCACACCAATCATCTCGTCTAGCCACCGGCAAGATGGTAATGCTTATTACCCCACCAAACACAGCATGGATTATTATTAGTTTATCAGAAAGCGTATTATCACTATCATAATGTATCATAATTAGGAGTGGTGTTTTACAAAGCCCATTGTCCAGCTGCATTGGGAAGGTTGGAGGGCGAGGGCTGGCTAGGTACAGGGGAAAGCAGTGCTTGGATAACATTACTTATTGGTAATGGCATAATCGAATAATGAAACGTCATTATTGTTGAGTCAGAATTGCTTTAATAAACACTGTGGCCCTACAGCATTAACCTGAACAGTGAGCCTGTTAATTGAATATGCAGCATAGTGTATAGATGAGAAATGAAGGCATCAGAGCACAGCACAGAGAACAAAATGCTGTAGACTAGCTTAAGGAGTATGTTTTACATATTCTCGTTTGTTCTTTATGTGTACCCCAGTGGATCATTGTCTTGACTTGGAGAGAGGGAATGCAGCCCCTGGCTTGAATCCCTTGACCTTTCCATGTGACGTAATGGGTTTTAGAGGAGCCATTTCTGCTGATGTCACATCTCCAGCCCCAGCAATGTGTTTCTGTCTGGAGCGACTGTAGCGACCATGTGATGATGATGATGGACCCCTGGTCTTGTAGGAGCGGCGGAGTAGCTTCTTCTGGTCGCCCCGGGAGATGTACAGGAGGAAGAGGAGGATGGGTACCCCCATGAGGAAGGTCCCGGCAAAGCCTAGCAGGACTCCGTAGACCAGGGGCCACGCCCCGTCCAGTAGACGTCGCTGGTACGGCTGGACAGGAGCCCTCTCCACAACAAGCTCCAGGTTACTCCATATCAGCTCCTTCACTGGTATATTTCTTACTGTCAACAACAGCAGAACAACCAATCAACCACAGCACAACAACAGATCTCAGCCTGCCAACCTTCAACAACAGCACAACATATTCCTTTGCTGACAGTGCCAAACAACTACTCAACAAAAGCACAGGAGAGTTCAGCCAAATAAGAGGACTATCAGACACCTGTTTATTTTTACTTGGCGTACGTGCCCATGAGAAAACGTGACTTTTTGACAGGTGATAATTGCAACTTAGAAATTTCAGTTGTCCTGGGAAAAATTGTTCCTCATCAGTTGATGCTGATGATTAGTAATACATTTGATGGCTCACTGCCCAACGAGTGCAACCAAGTCTTTCTTTCAGTGACTTTCCTTCACATTACCGTGTAGAGATTATCTGCAAGGGCTCATACATGACCATCACATTATCTCTATAATACTTATACGTATTGGGTGGTTCGAGTCCTAAATTCTGATTGGCCGACAGCCATGGTATATGTTTTATCATACCACGGGTATGATAAAACATTTACATTTACTACTCTAATTACGCATCTTGTGGGTTTATGATGTATTGCCAATATACCATGGCCAAGGGCTGTATCCAGGCACTTTGCATTCCATCGTGCATAAGAACAACCCTTAGCTGTGGTATATTGGCCATATACCAAACCTCCTTGGGCCTTATTGCTTAATTATGTGTCCATTATCTAGCCTGGGGCTCTATACCTTACCGTGCCTTGCTTGGGGTTTTGGGTCTACATGATGTTCCTCTGTCTCTGACTGGACCAGTGGAGACTCTATGGAGCTGACTCTCTGATGGTACTCCTCCACATACTTCTTCATACTCAGGGTTTTGTCCTGGTTTATATTTTTCCCCACCTCTGGAACAACATCACAACATTGGCACTGTGAATGGCTACTCAAAATGGCCTATACATACAGTACCAGTCAAACGTTTGGGCACACCTACTCATTCAAGGGTTTTTCTTTATTTTTTACTATTTTCTACATTGCAGAATAAATAGTGAAGACGTCAAAACTATTAAATAACACATATGGAATCATGTAGTAACCAAAAAAAGTGTTAAATAAATCAAAATATATTTTATATTTAAGATTCTTCAAAGTAGCCACCCTTTTACCTAACAACAGATTTGCACACTCTTGGCATTCTCTCAACCAGCTTCATGAAGTAGTTACCTGGAATACATTTCAATTAACAGGTGTGCCCTGTTAAAAGTTAATTTGTGAATTTCTTTTCCTTCCTATTAATGCATTTGAGCCAATCAGTTGGTTTATAACAAGGTAGGGGTGGTATACAGAAGATAGCCCTATTTGGTAAAAGACCAAGTCCGTATTATGGCAAGAGAGACGCAAGAGAGACGCCACATGACAGCATTCTTCGAGTTTACCAAAAGGCACCTAAAGGACTCTCAGATGAGGAAAATCTGGCACCATCCTTACGGTGAAGCATGGTGGTGGCAGTATCATGCTGGGGGGATGTTTTTCAGCGGCAGGGACTGGGAGACTAGTCAGGATCGAGGGAAAGATGAATGGAGCAAAGTAGAGGGAGATCCTTGATGAAAACCTGCTCCAGAGCGCTCAGGACCTCAGACTGGGGTGAAGGTT
Source organism: Salvelinus fontinalis (assembly GCF_029448725.1). Lineage (NCBI taxonomy): Eukaryota > Metazoa > Chordata > Actinopteri > Salmoniformes > Salmonidae > Salvelinus > Salvelinus fontinalis. The sequence goes on along the minus strand of NC_074672.1, from coordinate 16,063,191 downwards.
CACCTTCCAACAGGACAACAACTCTAAGTACACAGCCAAGACAACACAGGAGTGGCTTTGGGACAAGTCTGAATGTCCTTGAGTGACCCAGCCAGAGCCCGGACTTGAATCCGATCAAACGAGATGTAACCTGAAAATTGCTGTGCAGCGACGCTCCCCCTCCAACCTGAGCTTGAGCTTATCTGCAGAGAAGAATGGGAGAAACTCTCCAAATACAGGTGTGCCAAGCTTGTAGCGTCATACCCAAGAAGACTCGAGGCTGTGATCGCTGCCAAAGGTACTTCAACAAAGTACTGAGTAAAGGGTCTGAATACTTATGTAAATGTCATATTTCCGTATATTATTATAATATATTTTTAAAACTTTGCTTTGTCATTATGGGGTATTGCGTGTAGATTGATGAGGGGGAAAAAACGATTGAATCTATTTTAGAATTAGGCTGTAACGTAACAAAATGTGGGGTCCGAATATTTTCAGAATGCACTGTAGGCGTATCTGGGTTGTTCCACCTTTTGAGAAGTGTAACTTGGTCAAAAAAGAGCACATGTTCAACTTCATAAAACCCGTTTTTCCATCTCAAGAGCTTGAATACCAAAATTACTAAGTGCCAAATAAAGTAACAGGGTTGATCTCAACAGGGTTGATGATTTCATCTTAAATCAGCCATAAATCCCCTTGTGACAGGAGGAATGGAAGCTTGTGTGTAACAGGGAGGGGAAATTGAATGCAAGCGTCAAAACATTTTGTTATTATTATTGTTCAAACATTTCTAGCCTCCTGTCTGTCTGGGTAGGAGGGTTGACATGTGCTCGACCCTCTCACTTTTCCACCACAAAACACCAGGAAAGGGCCAAAAATTGTAGAACCAGCTCACCAGATTTTATACTATGATTTGACTTTTAGATGTTCAATGTTGCTTTTGATTTTTTATTTTTTTTAAGAATAGTTTCATCATATTAAAACGAGAGTTCAGTTCACGTAACAGGGTTGACCTTAAAATGAGGCACAGACAAATAAATCACTAATCACATGAAATAATTAATCATCTTCCGAAATGACTAGGGCTATACAATGATGGTGAAAACTTGGAGACATAAGTGGGTTAAATTATTAAGAGGCTGCACAAAGGGACATGTCACAATGCTTAATTTTGGCACAATTTTACAGGCTTTTAAAATGAAATATTGGTGCACAGGGATGAAAAATAGACTCTTTTTGTGGAACGACCCATCTACAGTTTATGCATTGGGAAAGAGAGACCGGGAGAAACTATGGATAACATGTGTTGGGTGCCCTCCATAAGTTAATGGACTTGAACTAAGCAGGCCTTGGTAAATACAATTAGTTCAGCAATACAGCAACTGCTCTCACTTTTACTTTAAAAAAGAAAGTAAACAAACAGTCAAAGTTGTTGTGTAAAAGTGGATTTATTCCTAATTGCAATCAGGTCCTGGGTAATTGGTGTTTTGTGTATCCACAGATTCCACACATTCATTCTGATCCAAAAATAAATAGCTGTCATACACTGTATTGACTGAAGGGATGTTCTTGGGCTGTCACACTCTTGTCATTTCTCTCTGTCTGTCTCTTCCTGCCCCCCTCTCTCGCTCGTTCTCTCTCTACCCACTTTCTCTATCTCTGTCTCTCTACCGCTATCTCTCTCTCAATCCCTCTCTTTCGCTCTCTCTACCCCCCCTTCTCCGATGATGAAAGGACCAGATGGTTTGTAGTGAATGTGGTGTGAGCTCCACTGAGTCCTCTGTCAGATCATTTACACCTCTGATCAATCGCCACTCGACTGTGGAGTCTCTTCCACACTAGACTCCACCACATGCCAGAGACGGACATAGCCAAAATATGCAATTTTATTTTATTCCAATTACAGTGGACCTTGTTGTAGTGAGTTAATTATGTAGACAATGTTATTGTAGTCTTGAGTAGTAGCCTTGAACACTGAAATAATGTCAAAATACAATTTGTTCAAGTTAACTTATCGTGTTGTTCTCTGGCAGCTGAATCTCATATCTTTGATGACTGCTTTCAATGAGACGTCACCGGTGATGTGTGCGGGTTTGCGTGAGCACGTGTGTGTGTGTGTGTATGTGTGTGTGTGTGGTGTGTGTGTGTGTGTGTGTGTGTGTGTGTGTGTGTGTGTGTGTGTGTGTGTGTGTGTGTGTGTGTGTGTGTGTGTGTGTGTGTGTGTGTGTACTGTATCTGTCTGTCTGACCTATGGCAATGTCTGTCCTTCCGATGTGTTGCAGGGCGCGAGACAGCCTGTCGTAGTACGTCTGTTCTCCGTGCTTCAGCAGCCAGTCTGTCAGAGCTGTCCGGCACTGAGCCTCGCTGTTCCTGTCTGATAAACATACAGCATATGGCCCTCAGACAGCAGACCCAGCCACGCTGCTGCAGCTAACTAGGGAGAGGTAAACAACCGCTCACTCTCCTCTGAGTCCTCACAGACTGGGATAATAAACAATCGCTTTGAATGCCTCACTATTATATACCCATTAGATAGTGTTGAGTTAGAGCAGTGCATTTTGTATATTGAGATAGCTAGGACAGCTAGCTAGACCTTTTTGATTGTTGCATCCCAGTACATCAACATATGTGTAGAAGCACAGTAAATGTATGGTGCAGACCCGGCTGAGTTTGCACAGTGCAACGACTGAGCTTAAGGTTGTGATTTACTGTCTGCGTTGCAGTACCAGTGTCTCTCTTGACTCTCTTCTGGAGGTCCAGTTGGTTGTTCTCCAGGGAGAGACGGTCCAGCTGCTGGAATATGTTCTCCTCTGGGTGGGACAGGGCAGAGAGGAGGTCCTTACACTCCCTGGAGGTCAGCAGCTCCACCAGACGACCCAGCTGGTGAACACCCATGTCCTCCGCCACTGTGGAGGTGCATAGGAATGGATAGAAAGGCACAGTGTTAGTATTAATACGCTATGCTATGATTGTAATCACTGCTTATGGCTGAGGCATTACAGGAAGAGGTATGAGTAAGGTGCATAGTGGTAAAGCGTCCCAGGAAGTGGTATCACATGATCTCAATTAGTATGTGCTTTATGTGTGATGAGAAACATTTTCTTTCCTTTTAAAATAAACCCATGTAACTAATTTCACACAACAGTTGGAGCAACTTGAAACCCCAGATTCATTAGAAGTGAAGATGAGTTTCCGACAGATTAGCATGGTATCAGCTCTGTGGAACATTTTAGGTTCTCACCTGTGTCTTCCCCCAGGCTCGGGCTCAGTAGGAGCAGAAACAGAAACGAGGGAGCTCCCATGACTGGCATGATTACTGTAGCAGTACCCGTTTCCAGTCCACTCACAGTGCAGGAGGTGCTCCCTGGCTGCAGTAGAAGCTATTTTCAAAAAACTGCAGTGATCCGGAACTCATAGAGTCATAAGACAACGGAACAGTGAGGAACATTCTCTTTTCTATGTTGGAACTGTTCAACACCGTGTGAGAGAAAGATGTCTTTGACTATGTCAGTGGTTATTGGCATTTGGTTTACAACACTGACAATTAGGCTATTCATGTGTTGTGGTTTGGTGTCCACCTCCGCATTAGACAGGAAGACCGGCAGTAGACTACTTTACCAATCATATCCCTCCCTGCTTCAGCAATGCCAGCACTCTCCTCCTGTTCTGTGGGGTTTTGTGTGTTTGATGGCCTAGCGTTGCTGTCTCTGTGTACAGTAACATTGTACATGAAAGCCTGTCGTTGTTTTGTTGTTTAAACACTGTTTGGGGCCTGCAGAAAATGCTTCCATGCTAATGAGAGCAGGTGGGTGCATTTATGGTTATATATAAGAGGAGCCACAAACCTGTTGACTTGATATTGAGATGAAAAAAAATGGCTGCATTGGACCTTTTTAAAAGCTCTCCAAAGGGCAATTGATTAAGAGGCAACCAAAGCAAACAAATGCCACTGGCACGGGGTAAAACCCCAGATTGTAATGTTTTGCTGTGCTTCATTCAGAATACCATTGAACATAAAAGCTTTAGCCTGACCAGGCCTTATTAAAAGCCTGCAGCTGGTGACGTTGAGCTTCGATGTTAGAGAAGACATGACTCTTTGAAAGAGGTTGCATATTAAACGTGTTCCTCTCTAGTTCAGTATATAAAGACACATGTTGATTGGGTTTGAAATAGAATGATTCAAAGATAAACAGCTACCCACAGCACACCAGGAGGTCAGAGGATGTCAAAAGGTTGTGTTCTACTTTCACTCTCTGGTCGTGTCCCAAATGGCACCCTATCCCCTATAAAGTGCCCTTTGGGACACGCCCTCCATAATGTATTACTGGTAGGAGATGCACCTGACTCACAAGCATTTCGCTACACCCGCGATAACATCTGCTAAATATGTGTATGTGACCAATAAAATTTGATTCGAAGTAGTGCTACATTTGTAATCCTTGTTTTATGGGGAGGTTAGTGTGGGGGCACATTCTGAATAGATAATTGAACTTGGAAGTTACTCTGAGGCCTCTCAGCTCAACTTCATTGTCTGAACTTTAGCATTGTGTTTGTGTGTGGGCTAGTCTTGGATGATCCATGTCAGCTAATGAAAAAACATGTCGTAGCATTGAGTTCTGGTGTGTTACACCTAGGGCTGTGACGGTCATGGTATTTTGGATGCCGGTAATTGGCCAGCCAAATGACGACAGTCACCGTAATTAGCATTCCAATAGCAAATGACGCGCACTTTCTCCTCTCCTCCGCTCCTGACTGTATGTGCTGCCATAGAAATAGAATGAATAGAACGGAACGGGCGTCCCCATTCAAGTCAATGCAAAGCAGGAAGTAAAATATGTGCTGTGATTTTGTTGATTAAACTCAACTGACATCAGAAAAAATACATTCCATTGCATGAGCCACATCAGTTAAGATCATTTGAATGAACATTCTACATTACCATGGAAAGTATTGCATCACAATACCAAGCAGCCATTGCGAGTGTACCAATGAGTTTACCAGTCAAATTGCCAGGGTTAGAGATTCCAAGCCTGTTCTGTTAATTATATTTCTAGGTGTGCTCCTGTTGCATTGTGGTCATTCAGTCAGCTGTTATTTTGACCAATTAAAAAAAATATTTCAACGGTTATGTTGATTTTATTTTCATGACAGTCTTCATCCATAACCGTTGGTTACACAGTTATACTGTAATTGTGCCAGCCCTAGTTACACCAAAGGGTGTGGGTGCTGTAAATCGTTGAATATACATTTGTGGAAATGTTGTTTAGTATTTGAACAGCTCTTGCACAAAGGACAGGACAAGGATAGCACTTGCACAAAGGACAGGGTCAGAGACAGGATATATTTAGGTCATTCAGCATATAGTTATCTAGACTACAGTAGCATTGATCTACAGGCACAGTGCAAGCAAACACGGAGATGAAATACGAATTTTAATCAGATTACAAAACATTTACATTTACACATTTGATTTTATGATGAATTTGAAATGAGCAATCAATCAGTCAAATGCATTTATAAAGCCCCTTCTACATCAGCAGTTGTAAATTGGGATGACATTCCTTCCAGGGCAATATCAACTATACAGAATGCATATGTTCCATTAATATTGTTTGGTGTAAATGATTAGACTTATTACTAAGGATTGCTTACAACAACACTTTGGAAATGGACCATTGCTCAGTTAGGGTGCAAAGCTCGAGCTCCATGTCTCTTACACTTCATTTCACAGAAATCTGGTTGAATAAAGACACAGACTCCGGTGGAATGAAGGATAGAATCCATAGAAAGTTCTTGCCGATACAGCAGGGCTCCAGCAGGCCATCTTATGTCTGAAACAAAAGTTGGGTCAAATAAGCAAACATTGTTATGGAACTTTAGTTAAATACATTTAATTATGCCTTTTCTCCCACCGTAGAGAACAAAATAGCTGAGTGTCTGTTTTAGGCAGCAACACGCCCTTTCTCGCTGCATGGTGTTTATGAAGAACTACTAAGTTCTTTTAACAGTTTCAACCTGAGTATAGAGGGAAGGAGACGGTGGCCTGGGAGCTTATACACAGCCCTATGTAATTTATGACTCCAGTTAGTAGGTGAGGGAGGGTGAGGGGGTGGCAGGGACAGGGTGTGGAGCAGAGCAGGGAGTGTAACTTGGCCTCTCCATTTCAGCCTGTGCTGTCCTATAACTGCTCCATGGCTCCAGGCAGACAGGTAGGAGAATGTGGCCTCTTTCTGGGATACAATCACAGGCCTGCCTGACTGCTTGCTCTGGCTGGCTCTGCCCTCACTCACAAAGCCATGCCACCTCCACGGTGATCCCCCCTACGGTGATCCCCTCTACTGCTCCACCGCTGCCTCAGAGCCCCCTCCTGAGGAAACCAAACACCCCTCATCACCGTCACCATCCCTCTACTGCTCCACCGCTGCCTCAGAGCCCCCTCCTGAGGAAACCAAACACCCCTCATCACCGTCACCACCCCTCTACTGCTCCACCGCTACCTCAGAGCCCCCTCCTGAGGAAACCAAACACCCCTCATCACCGTCACCACCCCTCTACTGCTCCACCGCTACCTTAGAGCCCCCTCCTGAGGAAACCAAACACCCCTCATCACCGTCACCATCCCTCTACTGCTTCAAAAATATGCTTAGGAGCTTTGATACTGACCCAGACAAACACACAGACACACACACACTTACATGACAAACTCCTTCACAGGTTGTACTGCATCATTGTTGGTTACATGGGGATTTTTTTATTAGTATCTTATTTTTATTAGGTTCTTAATCTGTTTTCAGTCGCCTCCTTTCTATTTTCTAATGATCTGTTATTCCTTTAAAATATGTTGTTTTTTTCTCTACAGAATTGAATTGCATGAAGTCAATGATTTTGCTATGATGAAGATCTCTGCAAACAAATGACTTTCCAACTCAGTGCCCCAAAAATATTTCAAAATTGAAAATACCAAAGCATGGAGGAACTTTTAAGACATAACTTTCGGCATTCCTAATTAATATGGATATTTCACTCACCTCACTCACCTTGTTGGCCTTTTAGTTCCCCACCTTCTGAAGAGAAATGCAGACGTGAAAAACAGAACTGCCAAACAGAAAATGTTGTTCCTTGCAGATTGATGTTACCAACAGAACACGATCCTAACTTTCTTCAGACTGACTTTACTTTTCCACCTGACTCAGGTAATGCTATTTTAGAGGCCCAACGGCGACCAATGGGAGATCAGCCTCTCAAAAAAGGCCAACCTCTCTACCCCCTCGCCATGGTATACAGGAGCCACACCCTTCTATGTGGTGTTGTTTAACAGCCTAAACTCTGAACATTAGCTACACCTCTGGATTTTAGGAATCTTTAACTGAAAACGGGAAACTTGAGACTAACGTTGAACAAATAGTACCTCTGCTTCTGGCCTGGGGGCCATATATTTGATCAGTTTGGTTTGTTCATCGTAGTAACGTAGAGCTCTACTCATCGTAGTAATGTAGAGCTCTGTTCATCGTAGTAATGTAGAGCTCTACTCATCATAGTAATGTAGAGCTCTGTTCATCGTAGTAATGTAGAGCTCTGTTCATCGTAGTAATGTAGAGCTCTGTTCGTCATAGTAATGTAGAGCTCTGTTCATCGTAGTAATGTAGAGCTCTGTTCGTCATAGTAATGTAGAGCTCTGTTCATCGTAGTAATGTAGAGCTCTGTTCGTCATAGTAATGTAGAGCTCTGTTCATCGTAGTAATGTAGAGCTCTGTTCGTCATAGTAATGTAGAGCTCTGTTCATCTTAGTAATGTAGAGCTCTGTTCGTCATAGTAATGTAGAGCTCTGTTCATCGTAGTAATGTAGAGCTCTGTTCATCGTAGTAATGTGCTGCTGAAGGCACTGCTCATCCTGCTCCTTCCCATCAGAGGATATCACTCTCCTCATTAAACTGGTTCATTTTTGTTGTAATCCAGAGCCTCTCTGCTCTTGTATCAATTCTAATAGCAATATTGGCGCGATAATTGCATAGATTTTGTGAAAAGGAATAATTTGTGTCGTCGTAATTAGGGACAACCATGAATGTTCAAGCGCTTAGTGGCATTTATCCCCTAGAATTACTATAATCCACATGGAAATGAGATATTAACATACTAATTCAACAATAGTAATTTTTCATGCAAGTCTTTAGTGTAATGTACAGTATTATAACTTTTTAATTTCAGCAGCAACCAACTTGATAGAAATGTAGCATTCTGGTCACTTCACTGTAACATTTTAAACTTCACAGCTCCGTAGACTCCTCCTCTCAACTTTATTGAAAAGGGGCTACATCACTCTGAAAGGGCTGTGGCTCCCTGGAAGGAATTTCAACCCCAGGCAATGGAGGGAACAGAGGGATGGACAGCGAGGAGGGAAGAGGAGGGGGACAGTTCTAAGACATTCGTGAGGCCTATATGCACCTAGCCTCACCTGACAATATATTTATCTTTCAGAGAGCACATTAATTTGAGACCAATCTATTTTTATGAGATTTTATTGACAAGGACACCAACATCTTTGAGTTATGAGCTGCTGTTGTGCTCCTCAGACAGACATATTATATTTTACTCTGGGTTGTGTGTGGGCCTGATAGTCCTGGACAGACACTGGGGCTCTGTGTCCCAAATCAAACCCTATTCCCTATATAGTGCACTACTTTTGACCAGAACCCTAAGGTGCCTGGTCAAAAGTAGTGCACTGTGTAAGGAATAATTTGCCATTCGGGACGTAGAGTATACTGGGGTTTCTTCAGGGTAATCTTGAGGAGCGAGGGGGAAGTGACAGGTGAAAAATGAGCCTGTAAAAGCTCTTAGATTAGAGATGGCTCTCTCGCTTTTTACCACAGGAACAAAGAGTTCACAGCACAACAGACCTGCATGCTGTAGAGAAGCCATTGCTCAGTGGAGACTGGGGTGGGGCTTTGCTGTCCGTCTCTTCAAATAGCCTCAGGGCATAACTTTGGGGAGTCGCCCCCCAGATGAAATCAGGTGTTACTATACAGTAGACATATAAGAAAAGGGAGAGGGGGGTGGAGGCAGGCTAAGGGGGGTAAAAGTAGTTGTGGAGACATTGCACAGAAGGAAATGCATACTTGTAGTGTATTCAAGGTTTAAAAATGCTTCTCAAGTTTGTAATTTCCACTGCCCCTAACAAAACAAAATTCAACCCCTACAAAAATGCAGGATTATTTTCCTGCTGTGAGAAAAAAATCCTACATCTGTATTTAGAAATGTCAGCAGAACAGTGTTGCCTATAGCAGGAACAGCTTTGTAGAGCATTTGGAAAAGAAGGATTGCATAACATATAATAGACGAAGTGTGACAATGTGTGCCAAAGGACTTGACATTTTCATGATGTGCAAATCATGGATAAACTAAAAATATGAGTAAAAGTTCAAATCCTGCTTTCAGATGAACCCCATGGCGAATAATGTGTTCGGTAACATCACACAATAAGTTATGCTGCATAGTTTAGTTTAGTTTATTCATTCGACCATTTAAAAAACAAGCGCACATAAAACTTGAAAAAGCCATACATGCACATGAATAAAATCATTGAGGATAACACACAATAAAGTCTGGGATTTATTTCCATTGTGGTCCTCTTGAGACAAGATGACTAGACAAGATCGAACACAGTATGGCAGTGAAATAATAAAACAAAAACCTAGCATAGTCACCTAAAGTCTAAGGTTGGTGTTTAGATTGAGATGGCTTGGCTGCTTAAACAATCCCATTGGGTTGAACCCACTTCTGTTCGTGAGCTGTGAGGCAAATAACAATAGATAGACATTACTCCATGCTTAGGTAAATATTCTACCACAAACTGAAGTGACATACAGGTCAAGAGTTAAACCCAAGGTGTCATCAGCTCTTTGTTCTTTTACCAATCTTTGTCTCCAAGTTCCACAGAATAGACCAAATCGAGTATCGATCCCATAGGTCCAACCCTCTATAAACTCCTACATCCATCAGTGTCCCCAGAGAAAATCTGTTTTATATAGGGAGTTGTTGACTTTTTAAAGCCTCTTTTCAAAGCCTCTCAATTTTCATAGAACAGCAAGGTCAAATGGAAGTGAACACAGCCATTGATAGCAGCACCTGGAGAAGGGTGGTGAGGAGGACATGTTGTTGCTGAGTAATGATTCAGAACGAGTGGACATCTTGGTCAATAGAACACGGGTGTGACCATGCCCTGAAGTGTCTTTAGTAATAGTGATACATGCCAGTGTGTGACCGTACAGTGAAGTGTCTTAGCAACGGTGTTCAGTGTTTGGGTGGCTTGTATCTATCTCTTCAAGGAACAACCAGGATTCCTTAAAGGAAAACAAAGGTGTTTGTTATTCCGTTGTTTTGGGGAGAGCACTGACCCACAGCGAGTGAGAGAGACACATATAGAGAGTCGAAGACCGAGAGGTGTGTTTGTTTGTGTGAGAGAGAGACAGAAAGACAAAGAGAGAAACAGATGTGAGAGATGAGATGGTAATTTCAGTGCTGCCATGCTCCCTGAAGGCAGCTCCCTCCTAAGTAAAGGCGCTGTCTGAACATGCCACATTCAGGAAGGAATGTCAGTGGAGCCCTTCAGGCAGTGACTGAGATTGGCTTATGTAAAGCCGCTCACACTGAAGCCAAATCAACACGCTGATATCTTGAAATGCACTGTGTCAAAAAATGTGCCTAGCTCTATTAGATACTTAAGAATGGATACCAACATGATAGTTATGTGATTTGCTGTAGTGATTTGCTGTAGTTGTTAATTTTGTTTGAGCTTGCCCTGCATGCCGGTATGTTGACGAGGCTATGACAACAACTATGACAACAATTGTTCTCATGAAAGGACAATATATGATACCCGAATATTCTAACAAGTCTTCCTTTATGACAGGCTTGAATAGTGAAGACCTAATCCAAAACCACACCGTCATCATTAGACAAGTCCAATCAGGAATAATTAGTAACATCATAAAGGCCTGCCTGGCTGTGTCTAAGCATGGTATTTGGTTAAGAGTCATTTGACATTTAGTTTTAAGTTTGGGATTTATAATGGTGTTTAGATTGTTTTAGGGCTGGAGTTATGGGAGCTCTGCCTCTATGCAGCCTAAAGGATAGGGCAGTCTTCAGCCTGGACCTCTGCTGCTGCATTCTCTCCAAGCTCACTCCTCATCTCTATCCCCTCTTTCTCCCTTCTTCTCGCTCACCTCATTTTCCTCCTTCTCTCCTCTCTCTCCCCCCTCTTGTTTTCTCCCAGCTACTGATGGGAATCTGATGCCTCATTGAGTGAGTCTGTTCTGACTCGCCCGAGCAGGAATGCACCATCCATCTAATGCACTTTTATGTCCAAGTAAATTGACAATGAAGAGTGCCATCATTTTACAGCATAAATATTTCACTCCCCATTTGGATGCAGATTCCAAGATGTGGTGGCTGGAATACAAATGGGCTGTCTCTCCCTGGGGAAATGAGGGTCACCTGGCCTCAGTGAGTATGATTTGTGTGTGTGTGTGTGTGTGTGTGTGTGTGTGTGTGTGTGTGTGTGTGTGTGTGTGTGTGTGTGTGTGTGTGTGTGTGTGTGTGTGTGTGTGTGTGTGTGTGTTTGTGTGTGTGTGGTTTTCTTGTTATCAGTCCTTGTTAGATGTTGTTGGCAAGCAGGGATATTAATGCAAAAAGGTCCATTTTATATTTTGTAGAGCAGAGACCACGATCACAAACAAATTGCAAGTTTACTTTAGAAAACACACATTGAATATCATGCAGATTATGTAGTGCAGTCTACAGTCCTCTTAAATATTTGGTTATGCTTGCCTTTCGCTTTCTTGTACTCACACTGATGGGAAAATGACTATGACTGCAAAGTACATTATTCACGGTTGAGTAGTTACCAAGATAGACATTAATGCCCTATTCTATTGAAAACTTTCAAAATAGCACGGAAAGTGTATCAAAACTTTCAGCCCAAAATGATTCTCCTAAGAGGGTTTGGTATAGTGAGTCTCATGTTGGGCTGTCTGGCAGAAACCTGTGTTTATCTGTCTCTTCTCCCTGACGTGGTGTAATGGAACTCTCAGTAATAGCAGAGGAGAGATGGCATCACAGCAGGTCATAATGGGATGCTCTTTTCTCCCTCAAACACTCTGGGCCTAATCAGAACATTAGAACATGACTTGTTAGCTCAGCCATAGTGGAAGACACAGACAGAGATACCAGACCGAGGTTCTTTCTCCCTTTTCTGACATTTATGAATATGCAGTATGCAGTTGAAGTGTAAACACATAGCATATGACGTAATTGACCTCTGTTGAATAATGAAACTGTGCCTTGCATAGATTAATAGTTCTTCTATATTTGTTAAAAGAACTGATAGACCTACATGTGTTTGCACAGTACCTAAGAAGTGCACTTTGCCAAAAGCACTCCATTCCTCATCCCCTCCCCTTCTCATCCCTGTTAGCCCTGGCATCTGTGTGCGTATGAGCCTGGTCTTGCACTGTGTTCAGCATACCTGCTGTTTCCCCCAGCCACTGTTCTGATTCTATAGAGACTGATAGAGGAAGACATTCCAGTTGGCTATGAGGTGCTGATTAGTTGAAGTGTGCTTTAAGACATATTCTTTGTTCCTGAAAAAGGATTGTGAGACTGTGCACTCAACCCGGGTGAAACCGTCTCTCCTCTATTGACACAGGTCAAAGCCTATTCACCTCAGCATCTCTCCACCTCTCCCCAAGGTCCAGAAAGCAATCCTCTGATTAGTCCTTAAGTCCACAAGTTTGAATTGAGATCCAGAACAATGAGAAACCTGTAACGTCACAGAGCAGCTGTGTCTGTTTACTGGAAAATATTGGTGTATTTTTAAATAACAATTTACAACACGTAAAAAAAGAAGGAAAAAAAATGGCCCATTCTAATGATCTTTCTATTGTTAATAGTCAGTACTCCCTGTTAATAGAAAGTATTCCCTAAAACCACCTGATTGAGCAGGGGATTGGGCACCAGGCCATAGCAACACAAAGCATGTCTAGAGTAAAAGGAAATCACTGTGCCTTGATTTAAAGGGTCACTGAGAGCCAATTTAGATTCCTGTGCCTCTGCAGTCAGGAGGTAATCCAGAGACAAAACAAGCATCAGAAAGGTGAGAAGGGGGTGTCTTTGAGAGCTGCCATTCTCACTTTTCACTGCTTATCACAACTGTGTGGGCAAACGAATTCTCATGGTGAAGAAGGAACATCAGAATGAGTTATTCTACCCATGCTGTCATTAGAAGACAGACATTACCCTGCATCGTACATAGAAAATGGCGGCGGAAGAAATGGTAGCAGTTCTACGGGCGCCCAACCAATTGTGCTATTATGTGTTTTTTTCGGGTTATTTGATACGTATTTTGTACATAATGTTTCTGCAATCGTATCTTATGGCAATAAAGAGCTTACGGATATCAGGACAGCGATCACTCACTTCGGATTAGATTTTTTTCTTCAACAAGCATGATGCACAGAACATTCTCCAAACACTCGAAAAGGCCAACATCCCAGTTATTTGCAAGAGGAAGTGACGTAGGTACACAGGACACAGAGCGGGATGCCTCGTAAGAATTTTCAGAAGGCGAGTGGGAATGCTGCCGTTACCGTCAATATTACTCGCCAACGTGCAATCATTGGAGAATAAATTAGACGAGGTACGATCAGAAATATCATACCAACGGAACATCAAAAACTGTAATATCTTATGTTTCACGGAATCGTGGCTGAATGATGACATGGATATTCAGCTAGCGGGATAAACGCTGTATCGGCAACAGCACACTCCGATAAGACGAAGGGGGGCGGTCTGTGCATTTGTAAACAACAGCTGGTGCACGAAATCTAAGGAAGTTTCTAGATTGTGTTCGCCTGAAGTAGAGTATCTTGTGATAAAATCCAGACCACACTATTTGCCTAGAGAGTTCTCAGCTATACTTTTTGTGGCAGTTTTTTTACCACCACAGACGGATGCTGGCACTAAGACCACACTCAGTCAGCTGTATAAGGAAATAAGCAAACAGGAAACCACTCACCCAGAGGCGGCACTCCTAGTGGCTGGAGACTTTAATGCAGGGAAACTTAAATCAGTTCTACCCAATTTCTATCAACATGTTAAATGTACAACCAGATGGAAAAAAAGTTCTAGATCACCTGTACTCCACACACAGAGACACGTACAAAGCTCTTCCTCGCCCTCCATTTGGTAAATCTGACCACAATTCTATCCTCCTGATTCCTGTTTACAAGCTAAAATTAAAGCAGGAAGCACCAGTGACTCGGTCTATAAGAAAGTGGTCAGATGAAGCAGATGCTAAACTACATGACTGTTTTGCTATCACAGACTGGAACATGGTCCGGGATTCTTCCAATGGCATTGAGGAGTACACCACATCAGTCACTGGCTTTATCAATAAGTGCATCGAGGACGTTGTACCCACAGTGACTGTATGTACATACCCCAACCTGAAGCCATGGATTACAGGCAACATTCGCACTGAGCTAAAGGGTAGAGCTGCCGCTTTCAAGGTGCGGGACTTTAACCCGGAAGCTTATAAGAAATCCTGCAATGCCCTCCGACGAACCATCAAACAGGCAAAGCGTAAATACAGGGCTAAGATTGAATCACCGGCTCCGACGCTCGTCTTATGTGGCAGGGCTTGCAAACTATTACAGACTACAAAGGGATGCACAGCCGAGAGCTGCCCAGTGACACGAGCCTACCAGACAACCTAAATCATTTCTATGCTCGCTTCGAAGCAAGCAACACTGAGGCATGCATGAGAGCATCAGCTGTTCCGGACGACTGTGTGATCACGCTCTCCGTAGCCGACGTGAGTAAGACCTTAAAACAGGTCAACGTTCACAAGGCTGCGGGGCCAGACGCATTAACAGGACGTGTGCTCCGGACATGCGCTGACCAACTGGCAGGTGTCTTCACTGACATTTTCAACATGTCCCTGATTGAGTCTGTAATACCAACATGTTTCAAGCAGACCACCATAGTCCATGTGCCCAAGAACACGAAGGCAACCCGCATAAATGACTACAGACCCGTAGCACTAACGTCCGTAGCCATGAAGTCCTTTGAAAGGCTGGCAATGGCTCACATCATTATCCCAGAAACCCTAGACCCACTCCAATTTGCATACCGCCCAAACAGATCCACAGATGATGCAATCTCTATTGCACTCCACACTGCCCTTTCCCACCTGGACAAAAGAAACACCTACGTGAGAATGCTATTCATTGACTACAGCTCAGCGTTCAACACCATAGTATCCTAAAAGCTCATCACTAAGCTAAGGATCCTGGGACTAAACACCTCCCTCTGCAACTGGATCCTGTACTTCCTGACGGGCCGCCCCCAGCAGGTGAGGGTAGGTAGCAACACATCTGCCACGCTGATCCTCAACACTGAAGCCCCTCAGGGGTGCGTGCTCTGTCCCCTCCTGTACTCCCTGTTCACCCATGACTGCATGGCCAGGCACGACTCCAACACCATCATTATGTTTGCAGACGACACAACAGTGGTAGGCCTGATCACCGACAACGACGAGACAGCCTATAGGGAGGAGGTCAGAGACCTGGCCGGGTGGTCCCAGAATAACAACCTATCCCTCAACGTAACCAAGACTAAGGAGATGATTGTGGACTACAGGAAAAGGAGGACCGAGCACGCCCCCATTCTCATCGACAGGGCTGTAGTGGAGCAGGTTGAGGGCTTCAAATTCCTTGGTGTCGACATCACCAACAAACTAGAATGGTCCAAACACACCAAGACGGTCGTGAAGAGGGCACGACAAAGCCTATTCCCTCTCAGGAAACTAAAAAGATTTGGCATGAGTCGCTGCTGTTACTCTGTGTTTATCATATATGCATAGTCACTTTAACTATACATTCATGTACATACTACCTCAATTGGCCCGACCAACCAGTGCCCCCGCACATTGGCTGATCGGGCTATCTGCATTGTGTCCCGCCACCCGCCACCCGCCAACCCCTCTTTTACGCCTCTGCTACTCTCTGTTTATCATATATTTATAGTCACTTTAACCATATCTACATGTACATACTACCTCAATCAGCCCGACTAACCGGTGCCTGTGTATAGCCTCGCTACTGTTATTTTTCACTCTATTTTTTACTGTTGTTTTTATTTCTTTACTTACCTATTGTTCACTTAATACCTTTTTTTGCACTGTTGGTTAGAGCCTGTAAGTAAGCATTTCAATGTAATTTCACTTTCATTTCACTTGTATTCGGCGCACATGACAAATAAACTTTGATTTGATTTGAATAACACTGTTCATATTGTTAACAAAAATGACCTATCTAAATGAAAGGCTAATTTGGTTTTGGACTAATGTTAGTCCAACAATGAAAAGTTGACAGTTGAAATATCTAATGTTGTCACTCACTTACAGCCTCTTACGAACACTGTAAAACATATACACATTTAAAAGATCATTCTTCATGAAATACACATTGATCAAAATAGAGCTATATATATATATAGATAGGGTGCCATTGCCAGAACAAAAAGCCTGTCTGGGCATTTTATCATAATTAGGATAGAAAACTGAGGCTGTGTGAAGGATAGGTGCTAGTGCCAATATGTGTGTCTCAAGACCAAAATGCTATTTATTATCTTCATTCGTCAACCTGTTTTTGCAAAGCATTCTATTGTAAAATCTGTCAAATGAATAGATACCACCCTTACAGTGCATTCGGAAAGTATTCAGACCCCTTCACTTTTACCACATTTTGTTACGTTACAGCCTTATTCTAAAATGTATTACATTGTTTTGCTTTTTTCATCAATCTACACACAATAACCCATCGTGACAAAGCAAAAACAGGTTTTTTGAAATGTTTGCAGATGTATAAAAAATACAAACTGAAAAATCACATTTACTTAAGTATTCAGACCCTTTACTTAGTACTTTGTTGATTCACCTTTTGGCAGCGATTATAGCCTTGAGTCTTCTTGGGTATGAAGCCACCAGTTTGGCACACCTGTATTTGTGGAGTATCTCCCATTCTTCTCTGCAGATCATCTCAAGCTCTGTCAGGTTAGATTGGGAGAGTTGCTGCACAGCTATTTTCAGGTCTCTCCAGAGATGTTCGATCACGTTCAAGTCCGGGCTCTGGCTGACCACTCAAGGTCATTCAGAGACTTGTCCCGAAGCCACTCCTGTGTTGTCTTGGCTGTGTGCTTAGGTTCGTTGTCCTGTTGGAAGGTGAACCTTCTCCCCAGTCTGAAGTCCTGAGCGCTCTGGAGCAGGTTTTCATCAAGGATCTCTCTGTACTTTGCTCCGTTCATCATTCCCTCGATCCTGACTAGTCTCCCAGTCCCTGCCCCTGAAAAATATCCCCACAGTATGGATGGTGCAAGATGGTGCAAGGTTTCCTCCAGACGTAACGCTTGGCATTCAGGCCAAAGAGTTCAATATTGGTTTCATCAGACCAGATAATCTTGTTTCTCATGGTCTGAGAGTCTATAGTTGCCTTTTGGCATACTCCAAGCTGGCTGTCATGTGCCTTTTACTGAGGAGTGGCTTCCGTCTGGCCATAAAGGCCTGATTGGCGGAGTTCTGCAGAGATGGTTGTCCTTCTGGAAGGTTCTCCCATCTCCACAGAGGAACTCTGGAGCTCTGTCAGATTGACCATCGGGATCTTGGTCACCCTGACCAAGGCCCTTCTCCCTCGATTGTTCAGTTTGGCCAGGTGGAAGAGTTTTGGTGGTTCCAAACTTCTTCCATTTAAGAATGATGGAGGCCACTGTGTTCTTGGGGACCTTCAATGCTGCAGACATTTTTTGGTACCCTTCCTCAGATCTGTGCCTCAACACAATCCTGTCTCGGAGCTCTACGGACAGTTCCTTCGACTTCATGGCTTGGTTTTTGCTCTGCATGCACTGTCAACTGTGGGACATTATATAAACAGGTGTGTGCCTTTCCAAATCATGTTCAATCAAGGTGGACTCCAATAAAGTTGTAGAAACCTCTCAAGGAGGATCAATGGAAACAGGATGCACCTGAGCTCAATTTCGAGTATCATAGCAAAGTGTCTGAATACTTATGTAAATAAGGTATTTCTGTTTTTTATTTGTAATACATTTGCAAAAATGTCTAAAAACCTGTTTTCACTTTGTCATTATTGGGTATTGTGTGTAGATTGATGAGAGGAAAAAACCATTTAATCAATTTTAGAATAAGGCTGTAATGTAACAGATTTAGAAAAAAGTCAAGGGGTCTGAATACGTTCCGAATGCACTGTATTATCCGGTATAGAATTAGGGTTCCATGTTTGTTTCTGATGTAATTCTTAATGTAATTCTGTGAAACTCAAACCCACTAATTTAATTTTTGGACATATTATTCTATTACAGTTCTCATTGTTCCAAATGGAACATGGATCTTGGCAAGTAGGCTGTATTTATGTACTCTTCACAGATGATTTCAAAGAGGAATAAATTAAACACACACCCTTGGTTGGAACATTGATGGCTGCATCAGTAAAACATAGAACTCAATAGCCTCTTTTGGAAGTGTGAACGTTGTTGAAATGGATGGCGGCATCAAATGAACATGTAATTGGTCTTAGAGAAAATCTCATAGAGAAACTTTGGATAATGTGTCTGTGAGGGTTGCTAGCAATATGATCAATCCTCTTGTGCGTTGATTAGTATCAGATGAGAGAGTGAGATCGATCACTCTGAGTACTGACTGCCTCTTGTATGGTGGAGAATGCTTTCACACCTATATTTCCCATATAGATTTTCCAGACAGGGAGTAATACACCACTGACAGTATATCATCACAATTCACACATTGTGCCCAGAGAGAGGATTTGATATTGATAGATTCCTTTTCTACTTTCATGAGGAGAATAGTATGTTGTTGAGGGCAGCGGAGTGCCCTTACAGGAGAGACTTACTCCAGCAGTATAGACTTCAGCTATAGACAGAGTTATGGGATAATCTCAGATAATCCGCCAGAAGCACATTAGTGGTGAGAATACATTTTCAGTGTCAGGGGTGTCTAAGAAGAGATGATCCCAGATCAACCAGCAAAGGTCACTACTACGATACTTTATAGACTGTTTATTCAGGAATGTTTCTGCCATTTTAATCCTTGACCGGGCCACCTAAGCGTTTTTTTCCCTGGTTGCCTAAATCCAAACAGTGTAAAAAAATATATAATGGAATACATTTTCAGGATGGAAAAACACTAAACTTAAGCAACTAAAACCACATATTAATATGTAATGGACCTACAGTTGAAGTCGGAGGTTTACGTACACTTAGGTTGGAGTCATTAAAAATTGTTTTTCAACCACTCCACAAATATCTTGTTAACAAACTATAGTTTTGGAAAGTCGGTTAGGACATATACTGCATGACACAAGTAATTTTTCCAACAATTGTTTACAGACAGATTATTTAATTCATAATTCGCTGTATCACAATTCCAGTGGGTCAGAAGTTTAAATACACTAAGTTCACTGTGTCTTTAAACAGCTTGGAAAATTCCAGAGAATAATGTCATGGCTTTAGAAGCTTCTGATAGGCTAATTGACACAATTTGAGTAAATTGGAGGTGTGCCTGTGGATGTATTTCAAGGCCTACCTTCAAACTCAGTGCCTCTGCTTGACATCATGGGAAAATCAAAAGAAATCAGCCAAGACAGAAAGAAAATTGTAGACCTCCACAAGTCTGGTTCATCCTTGGGAGCAATTTCCAAATGCCTGAAGGTACCACATTCATCTGTCTCCAATAGTACGCAAGTGTAAACACCATGGGACCACACAGCCGTCATACCGTTCAGGAAGGAGACGTGTTCTGTCCTCTAGAGATGAACGTACTTTGGTGCGAAAAGTGCAAATCAATCCCAGAACAAGAGCAAAGGACCTTGTGAAGATGCTGGAGGAAACAGGTACAAAAGTATCTATACCAACAGTAAAACGAGTACTATATTGACATAAACTGAAAGGCCGCTCAGCAAGGAAGAAGCCACTGCTCCAAATCTGCCATAAAAAAGCCAGACTACCGTTTGCAACTGCACATGGGGACAAAGATGGTACTTTTTGGAGAAATGTCCTCTGGTCTGATGAAACAAAAATAGAACTGTTTGGCCATAATGGCCATCGTTATGTTTGGAGGAAAAAGGGGGAGGCTTGCAAGCCGAAGAACACCATCCCAACTGTGAAGCACGGGGTTGGCAGCATCATGTTGTGGGGGTGCTTCGCTGCTGGATGGACTGGTGCACTTCACAAAATAGGACTGGTGCACTTCACAAAATAGATGCCATCATGAGAAAGGACAATTGTGGATATATTGAAGAAACATCTCAAGACATCAGTCAGGAAGTTAAAGCTTGGTCGCAAATGGGTCTTCCAAATGGACAATGACCCTAAGCATACTTCCAAAGTTGTGTCAAAATGGCTTAAGGACAACAAAGTTAAGGTATTGGAGTGGCCATCACAAAGCCCTGACCTCAATCCCATAGAAAATAAAATATGTGGGAAAAAATGAAAAAGCATGTGCGAGCAAGGAGGTCTACAAACCTGACTCAGTCACACCAGCTCTGTCAAGAGGAATGGTCCAAAATTCACCCAATTTATTGTTGGAAACTTGTGGAAGGCTACCCGAAACGTTTGACCCAAGTTAAACAATTTGAAGGCAATGCTACCAAATACTAATTGAGGGGAAGTGTAAACTTGTGATGTGATGAAAGAAATAAAAGCTGAAATAAATCATTCTCTCTACTATTATTCTGACATTTCACGTTCTTAAAATAGTGTTGATCTTAAATGACCTAAAATAGGGAATTTTTACTAGGATTAAATGTCAGGAATTGTGAAAAACTGAGTTTAAATGTATTTGGCTAAGGTGTATGTAAACTTCCGACTTCAACTGTAGGTGAGCAATGTTCAAATAGGGAGGAATGAACTCTACTCAAAGGTCTTCTTTAGTCATTGCAAGAACACAACTAGTCAGAGTCTGTCAAAATTAGTCAAGGCTGCTTGTATGTATGATTCATTTTCAAATAAAGTCGTGACTCCTTTAGATACACCGGGAACTCATCGGCATCAAATTGAGAGTGTGTAATCTGGTATTGGCTATTTCTGTCTTCAGTGTATCTGAATGAAACATGAGCAGAAGAATGAGTTTCCCACTATTCGAGAAACGATGCAGAGGAGCCCCTGGGCTTTACATACTGTATTTATTTGGTGGCAAAGGTTGGATAAAGCAGGCTGGGAAACTAAATTATGTATCTGCCCCTGAACGCTGATTCCTCTTCATAGGCCAAACTCTTTATCTACCAAGAGAAAAACTAAGAAGGCAGATGTATAACCTCACCACTGCTTATTTATCACGGTGAAATAAAGAGCACGAGCTGGATTTTTTTCCTACTTTACATGCGGATAAGAAAGTTTTTGAGGCTCTCCCTGGGTTTGATTGAATGCACTCCTTTCTAATCTACAATATATTTTCATTATCTTTCCTTTTTTCACTGGAGTGATGGTGGGGCGTCCTGGGAGAAATGACTATTTCAGGGTCAAGCCAGACATATACAGATTTATGACGCTTTACATTTTCATTGCGGATTTGGCCCATAGCAATTGCATTATTTTATGGCCCATTGCACGGTTGATACTGTGGAACAATATACAGTAGCCTATTCAGCAGTCTTGGTATTGAAATATTGATACATTCATATTTTTCCAGCAGCAAAGCTGTGGTGATATATTAGTGGCTGAATGGCCTTGAGGCATGCACTCGTCAACATTGAATGGGTACTGTCTGTCATACAGGGTGATAGCTTTGGTGAGAGAAGCCAATGTGACAGGCCTATTGCTAATGTTGACTGTAATTCATTGATGTATAGATAGATAGCTCAGTGCATAATGTCTCTTTCAATGTGTATTATTGAATATTATAAAACTGGTTGTTTGGATCCTGGATGCTGATTGGATGAATAGCGTTCCAAGCCTGTTGTATTGGCCGTCACAGCCACACCTATGCCTGCTAACAGTTCCATCTGAAAATAATCACTACCCCTCCATAAAATTATCATGTTTATGCTGCTGTCAGAATCATCTCTTGTATGTATCTCAACTCACACATAATTTCCCCTTGCTTCCAGCCTAGCATTTAGTGAACGGTGCTCAGACTAGACAAGACAACCTTTTCTTAGCCAGTAGAAATCGCGTATCTATGTTATTATTATGGACATATCCAAGTAAATGCCAATAGAAAAAAAAAAGCTCAAACAAACAAAAATGCAGCTAGTGTCCTGTCATTCCAGGTTCAATATTTGACGTGACTGAGTTAGCTGAAGTTGGCTAGCTAGCAAGTGACAAGAACGTTATGTATCCAGACTGCATAGTAACCATTTTGTTTAGAACAGACAACCCGTCCTCTTGTGTGTGTAAAAATAATTACGACTGGATCGTGTCTGGAGCAACATGACCAAAAGAACTAACAACCTGATTTTTGTCCAGACTATATCTTCTGGTGAAAGAGTTAAATTGTATTTAATTGGTAGCAGTTTTATTTAAGTGATAATGCCCGAGAAGCCGGTGTTTGGAGAATATATTGGCACGAGTGTTGTTAGGCCCTAGACGAAGTCTGCAAACCGTGCCAATATATATCCTCCAAACACCGTCTTCGAAGTCATTATCACTTTTATGCAACACATTACTACCAACATATTCAAATAAGGATTGACATATTTTAATAAAAAAATCCTTCCACAAGATATAGTCCTGAAACAAATCTAGGGTTGCCACCCAAGTCAGCTAGTCGTTCGTTCTATTGGTTCAGTTGCCAGAGAAACGACCCAGTCATTCAGTATTTTTGTTCTGTATCTATGGATGCGACCCAGTCGTTCTTTTTTATTGTTCCATTGCCATACTGGCTGGCAACGTTCTTATCCCTTGCTTGCTTGCTAGCCAACTACGGCTAGCTTACAGTCACGTCAGCAAAGTAGCAAAAGTATCTGCGTTTGCTTTTCTTAAAGCTGTATTTTAGTGACATTTATTTGGATACATCCATAATAATGAGCTAATGAGTCGCGATTTCGCCTAGCATTAGAAAATGCTCACTTGTCTGGATACTTTTGTTCAGAGGAGCTAGCCAACAACACAGCCAACATAATCACTTCACACTGAAGCCGGAAAGACTGCAAACTAGCTGCACTTGGATTCGATTTACCATTTCGTTGTATATCTCCATAAAAATGATGCCAGCTGATTTATGATTTTGACTGGCTGAGAAACGCTGCCTGCCTGTCTGTCTCGTCCCGACTCCTGACACGTTCATTACTATGGGTCCGCTGGAGATAGAATTTGAATATTGAAAAATTGTTGCAAATGTCGGAGAGACAGACAGCAAAGTTTATACAAATCTCCGCTGTTGAAAACTAAATGTTAGTCTAAAAGAAATGTGAGAGACAATGTCTAGATGCTTTTTATAGTGGAGATCAAGTTTATAAATTGCCTGGCTGGGCTGATGAGACAGTGGATTGCACAGTCAGATGGAACAGAGTAAATAGGCATTTTAACGTCGTAGATTTAGCCGGTGGTAACTTGTGAAATAGTTACTGTCTGGAATGTGGATTAGACCCACCTGATGTGTATATTTTTTTAAATGCAATAAGGCACGCGAGGCAGTGCTGTATCATAAATACAGTCACAGGTAAATGGGTTGACTGGCCCTCTGCTATTGCGTCAGGGCGGAACAACACCATTTACCTGTGACTGTATTCATAATTTTTGCACTGCCTCTTGTGCTTTACTGCTCAACCATACTATATTACACTGTACTGTACTGTACTACTATACTATATATGTACTTCACATCAGTATGACTCCCTGATAAAATAAAGGCTAAATATACAAAATACATGTACTATATGAAGTCTCACCTTTCAAACGTAGTCAAAGACCTGAGGAATGTTTCTCTTTTTTATTCCTCCCCCAATCTTACCATCTTGACTCATATTGGAATTTTCCAGTGCCCGTGCTGCAGAGAGAGGGTTGTGGAATGGAATGCAGACAGGACAGGGCATGTTGCTGGAGCTCCACTACCTAAACGAGGGATGGGTAACTTTGATGGGGGTGGGGGCCACAAAAGAGCTGAAGTCATCATGAGGGGCCGCACTTGCTTGTGCGTCTGCGTACCCATATGTGCAAGAGTGTACAAAGCTGTCATCAAGGCAGAGGGTGGCTACTTTGAAGAATCTCAAATATAAAATATATTTAGATATTTTTAACACTTTTTTGGTTATTACATGATTCCATATGTGTTATTTCATAGTTTTGATGTCTTCACTATTATTCAACAATTTTGAAAATAGTAAAAAAAAAAAAAAAACTTGAATGTGTAGGTGTGTCCAAACTTTTGACTGGTACGGTACACTGAACAAAAACATAAACTCAACATGTAAAGTGTTGCTCCCATGTTTCATGAGCTGAAAAACAATATCCCAGAAATGTTCCATATGCACAAAAAGCTTATTTCTCTCAAATGTTGTGCACAAATTTGTTTGCATCCCTTTTAGTGAGCATTTTATCCTTTGTCAAGATAATCTGTCCATCTGACAGGTGTGGCATATCAAGAAGCTGATTAAACAGCATGATCATTACACAGGTGCACCTTGTGCTGGGTACAATAAAAGGCCACTCTAAAATCTGCAGTTTTGTCACGCAACACAATACCCCAGATATCTCAAGTTTGAGGGAGCGTGCAATTGGCATGCTGACTGCAGGAATGTCCACCAGAGCTGTTTCCAGATAATCTAATGTTAATTCCTCTACCAATGTCGTTTTAGAGAATTTGACAGTACGTCCAACCGGCCTCACAACCATTGACAACGTGTAACCATGCTAGCCCAGGACCTCCGCATCTGGCTTCTTTACCTGCGGGCTCGTTAGAGGGGGGAGGGCGGGTGATGAGGAGTGTTTCTGTCTGTAATAAATCCCTTTTGTAGGGAAAATTCATTCTTATTGGCTGGGCTTGGCTCCACAGTAGGTGGGCCTGGCTCCCAAGTGGGTGAGCCTATGCCCTCCCAGGCCCACCTATGGCTGTGCCCCTGCCCAGTCGTGAAATCCATAGAATTGGATCTAATGAATTGATTTAAATTGACTGATTTCTTATATGAACTGTAACTCAGCAAAATCTTTGAAATTGTTGCATGTTGCGTTTTAGATATTTTTTCAATATATACAGTATATGCTTTTTTTATTGAGTTGAGGGCCTTCAAAAGGGGGGCCATGTGGTCCACGGGTTGCCCATTCCTGATCTACACAGCCTTACCTGTGGAAACTAGCTCACCCATTCACAATACATTACCTTTACGGTGCAGCCTAGCCCTCCCTCTCTCCCTGCAGTCAAATTCACAAGACATATCCATGCCATCACATGAGCACAGGGGAGTAGGACGTTTCAAATGAGATACTGTATTAGTTTAATTATTTTATATAAACAGTAGATCAGACAAAATGACAGGTTGCAGGTATCTTAGAACATCTGGAAAGAGCTCAAAGCAAAGTATCTTGAAGGGCCTGTTTCTAAGACAGACATTTACAACCTTAATCCATCACTGGCAAAAAGTTTTGAGCCTGCAACTTTTTTTACACAATATGAATGAGCAAACAATAAGACCTTGTGCATCTGCTGCTGTCTTTTGTTACTCATCATTAGTCTGATTGTGATTATGAGCGTTCATCATCTATAAAAGCTATAATAATCAGCTCAGAATAGCTGAATAAGTCATTAGATTGGATGTATCCTGGATAACTGCCATGATTACCTCCTAACACAAATCATGCAGAACCACATTGTCTACTGGTGGAGAGACAACAATGGCAGGATAATTTGTTTTTGCTTCGATGACAAAACCCCTTTTCCACATTTACAATCCCTATTCCGTTATCCTACTTTCTTTCTTTCCTTGGCAGTCCTTTCATATAGTGGGATTTTCTCAGTCCTGCTGTGATTTCATCTCCTGTGTGTATTTCTGACTGAGAGTGAGAGAGAGAGAAACATTTTAGTCCTCATTTGAACTAATCTTTAGTCTTTAAAGGGATAGTTCATCCAAATTACAAAATGACACATTGGTTACTTTACCCTGTACAAGATATGACAGCAATCAATGCTTTGGTTTAGTTTCCCTGGCACTGTTTCCAAATACTAACATTTTAGTTTTTTTTATTGCTCTGGCATTTTTGCAATACAATACATTTTTATAATTTTATTGCTCTGAATCAATGTTCTTTTGCCTATTTCTCTTCTTGTCACGACTTCTACCGAAGTCGTTGCCTCTCCTTGTTCGGGCGGTGTTCGGCGGTCGACGTCACCGGTCTTCTAGCCATCATCGATCCATTTTTCATTTTCCATTGCTTTTGTCTTGTCTTCCCACACACCTGTTTTCAATCCCATCCATTACCTCTTGTGTATTTAACCCTCTGTTTCCCCTCATGTCTTTGTCAGGGATTGTTTTATGTCAACTGTTGTTTATTGGTGTATAGGTGCGCGACGGGTCCTCGTACTATTTTATGTATGTACATTTTCATGTTTGGAGCATGTTAAATGGACATTTATTAAAAGTCTCCATTTACACTCAGTTTAACTCTCCTGCGCCTGACTTCCCTGCCACCTATACACACGGTTCTGACACTTCTCTGCCGGGGTAAGGCATGGATGGTTGAAATCGAATTCCTAGTATTTACTGAATAGGTCTCTTACCAACTGAATCCTGTTGTGAAATAAAGTGAGCTTTAAAAAAAATAATCTTGTCGGATAGCTGACCCCTCAATAACATTGTGTGCATGAATACAACAGAATTATCATATCTACACCTTAGAACAATCTTTGCTGTTTTGTTCTGTGCAATATGCAGACTCCTTATCTCACGTGCTGTTGCATTTCCCCACACCACAGAACAGTACATCACCTGACTCCCAATTAATGCTTGGGTTGTTTGCCTATGATGCTTTCCCAGTAGATACTTCCTTCTGAACATGCACAGTCTTAAAGTGGCACTCCAGTCTCCATTTCACCTCATTTAACACCTGATTTACTTAACAAAAGGCACCTCTCAATAGGTGGTCCAGGTAAGTCATGACATGGCACATGTGTAGGGGGGGGGGGGGGGGGGGGGGAGGGGGCTTTTTTACTATGATTAAATGTCAGGAATTGTGAAAAACTTAGTTTAAATGTATTTGGCTAAGGTGTATGTAAACCTACAGTTGAAGTCGGAAGTTATCTGTTTCCTGTCAGTTAGATAGGACTATACCCAATTCTAATGCACTAATTTGTTAAAGGTATTTAATGATCCACTAAATCAAATGCTGCACTCAAATCTGGAAATAGTACGCACACAAACCTGTCATCATCCACAGCACTGAGACATTGATCAGTCATGTCAGCCAATGCACTGGCAGTGTACTGTTTTCTGTTGTTGCGATAAGCATGCTGGTTGGCTATGATCAAATCATTATTTTCCATGTACTCCCATATTTGTTTACTCACAATACTCTCTAATATTTTACTGAGTGAATGAAGTAGACTGTTTAGCCAACTATTGGCAGCAGTAAGAGGTTCTTTGGCTGCGTTTATACAGGCAGCCCAATTCTGAAGTGGTCTTTTGACCAATCACATCAGATCTTTTTCAGAGCTGATCTGATTGATCAAAAGACCAAATATCAGAATTGAGCTGCCTCTGTAAACGCAGCCTCTTTTGTTTTTTGGGGGATTGGATACAGCTTAGCATGCTTACATTGGAAATTGATCCTTTTCCAGTGACAAATTAAATGTATTTCAGTGGAGCTGCAATCTGAGGAGCGACATAGTGAAGCAAAATATTGTCCATAAGATCATTACCTGTAGATTTACCATTGGGTAATTACTTCAATAGGTTTGACACCTCTACTGACACCAATGGTAACTACAATAGCATTTTTTGGGCTCAGAACATGATCATCAATCAACTGAACAATAGCTTGCTTGGAAGAATTGGTGTTTACATTCTCTCTCAATTAATTAGTTTTCTTTGAAAAAATATATAAGCTAAGTGATTGACAATGTCAGCTGTTTTTTTTACTGTTTTCCCTTCCACCTCCACACTAGATGGGTATGATGAGATAGATGTGCCAAGTAACTCATTAACATACTTAAAAAATATATTTTTTAGTTTTATCTCATGATTGTAACGGCTGTCAATGTCGTTCTCCTCCTCAGACGAGGAGGAGCATGGATCGGACCAAGATGCGGATTGGTAAGAGTTCATATTTTAATGAAACATCAACAAGACACTACAAATTACCAAAACAACAAACGTGACTAACCTGCAACAGTCCTGTGTGGCCCAAACGCTAACATAGGAAACAAACACCCACAAACCACCAGTGAAACCCTGGCTGCCTTAGTATGACTCTCAATCAGAGACAAACGATACACACCTGTCTCTAATTGAGAATCATACCAGGCCGAACACAAAACCCCACATAGAAATAGAAAACATAGACTGCCCACCCAACACTCACGCCCTGACCAATAAAGACATATAAAACAAGAGAAAACAGGTCAGGAACGTGACAATGATTTACTATACCAGTCAAATTTAATGTCAAAATGTAGATTTCCGCCTACATAGAAATACCCAAAAGTAATTATTTATCATGAAAGGGCCATAAACGAGTGTTTCCCAAACCCTCGAGTACCCCCAACAGTGCACATTTTTATTGTAACCTTGGACAAGCACACCTAATTCAACTTGTCATCAAGCCCTCAATGAGTTGAATGAGGTGTGTTTGTCAAGGGCTACAAGGAAACTGTGTATTGTTGGGGGTACTTGAGGACCAGGGTTGGGAAACACTGCCATAAACAATACTTAGCAATGCCTATACTGCCCGGACGATAAAAATATCAAATTTCTGGTAAATTTCTGAGGTATAGTCACTTTTGAGGACACAAGTTCAAGTACACAGTGCAAAAATGATAAAAATATGAAACATCATTTGATCTTTTTCCTATTCAACAAAAGTGGGCGAATATGGGACTTGAAATTACTGAAATGCTTTCTAAATATGGTAACAATTAAATAATGAATGACTTACTATAATATTTCACCTTATAACTGGTAAGTAAGTATGAATTGGCACCATTTCAAATAACTGATGACAGAGCATTTTCTGCCCAGCGTCCTCTGAGCGATGAACAGACGCCATTGAAATGCCTGCTGACTTGACACAACTTCAACTTTAAGCACAAGGTGTCCCTCTGTGACCAAGAGAATGTGGTCTTGTTTCAATTCTACAAAATGATCTTGTATTTGTTCATGTTGAGAGCTCTAAATACACTTGCGAACATCACAGCAAGATGCGACTGTGTTTGGTGTAATTGCTAGACTAGAGTCTCCCGTTTCAAATGCCATATTGTAAGCGGAGCTGCGATGTACACAGACAGTTTGATCCTTTGTCTGGATAGGCCAGAAAATGTACAGACACACAAATATCATACCCCCAAGACATACTAACCTCTCACCATTACAAAAACTGGAGAGGTTAGCATTTTTGGGGGGTGTGATGTTTGTCTGTAACTTTCTCACTTCAAATGGGGGGACTAGAGACATCAAGTGCTTTCATTTCTAAACAATAAAACAGATATGGATGATCTCAAATTCAAAATGCTGGAGTATAGAGCCTTATTAAAATGTTTAGCTTCACTGTCCAAATAAATATGTAGGGGAGTGTATACAGCGTGACTCAGTTTGACGCAATGTCTTAATATACAGTGCATTCGGAAAGTATTCAGACCCCTTGCCTTTTCCACATATTGTTACATTACAGCCTTATTCTTACGTTACAGCCGTCTTCTGTGTTATCTTGCCAAAACTATGACATTGCTCTGGACCTTGTTTCCCAGTTTCGATGTAACTTTAGCAGTAAGATGATCATACCAGATGCGTCATTATTTACGAACCCACTTTTCAAGAGTGTTTCCCAAACAAGCACGTAGAGGGAATGTTCGCTAAGTGCATCGTTAGAACATGTGTCGATACTGATAAGATTGAAGGAAAAGCAGCGCTGCTCTTGGATCAGCTTTCTACAATTCAAAATGTCCCTTAGCATATTATTCCACAATACCGATGATGGATCCACTCCTAGAGGGAGACCACCTATGGCTGCAATATTGAGGTGGCTTATTCTAAATGCTTACCCCATGCACTTATTCAAGATTTGGCACATCATTGCACACCAGTTGTTACACACCATGAACTATATTGGGACAGAAATAGCAGATAGTAGCCTAAAATTTGCTAAATAGAATTACATCGAATTAAATATTCCAATGAATCCACTTGAAATATATAGGCCTACGTAGTGTAATGTATTTATCTTATGTAATCGTCTCCGTTTTCATTTGAAGCTTCATTTTATTATTTGCCTGTTTGCAGCAATTGATTGGAAAGTTTGTATTTGTAGTCAACTTTGTTCTGAAGTTGTCGCAGGTCACAGAGAGACAGATAAACCTCTTGATTCTGTGTTTAGCGGAGATCTAATGTGTATAAAGTGAAGGGCAAAAAACATCTTATGACACACAGCTTTTCTGTGAGTAGCCTGAGGCAATGTTCCCTCAATTTCTTTTAAGCAGTGAGTACATTTCAGGTCTGCTGAGCTCAAACTTGAACCTTGTGAAAATTCTATGCAACTTCCGGCATGTGTTTACTGTGAACACTGAGGTTGTACCCGCTTTAAGTTACAGTTTTAACAGTGGCCAAGTAGGCAACTACGGTTATTTGATCATAATGTGGGCCTACTAGAGTGGCCTACCATCAAAAACACTGGAGAAAATATAAAATGTTAACACGGAAATAGCTGTTCTATCATTCAGCCTTCAGTAGCAGCCAATGTGTGGTGTTCAATGACCTAAATGTACATTCCATGAGACTTTTTGAAAAACAGGGCTTGACATTAACCTGTTTATCCACTTGTCCTTCAGACAAGGAGGTGACTGAAAATGTTGTTGTTGTGTTGTTTGATGCAAGAAACCAAGAAACCACTTTACAAAATAAAATGCATCATTATTCCCATACCATTATTACAGATAAGACAAATGATGCTACCCTCTGCCTATTGGCTACGTAGCTTATTCAAGCCTGTCTCAAAATAGTGTTGCCCCTTTAAGACAAAAAAACCTTTACCTGACTCACTTTTCAATGATGTCTTGAAATGTACATGTTTTGTGCTCTTGTAGGAAGCTATCACTCTCCCATTGCTGACTACACATTATCTATAACTGGGCTAATAACTCACTAACTAGCAAAGGATATGAGCAAATGTGCACATGCAGCTCTCGCTTTTATCTCAAAACAAGCGCATCTACTCAAGACTGCTCATACTGTGAATGGCACAGATACATATATGGCAATGGGCTATTTGCATATAGGTCTACAGCAAATCAAATCAAGTCAAATTTTATTGGTCACATACACATGGTTAGCAGATGTTAATGTGAGTGTAGCAAAATGTTTGTGCTTCTAGTTCCAACCATCTAACAAGTAATCTAACAATTCATAGTTTCCTGAGAACGCGAAGCGAGGTGGCCATCTCTGTCGGCGCCGGAAGTGTCAGCCGCTCTGATTGATTATGCCGCATGGGCTGAGTCATGTGTGTCAATGTAATAGAATCCTACTCCAATGCGTTCTGCCTACAACAAAATCATACTAAGTTTACACATTTTGTTTTGTTTCGGTGTGTTGTATTGAAATTGGCTAATATTGCATTGATTCAATCACAATTCCGACCGTAAAGGGAAACGTTGATAGTGTTAACTAAGGGGGAAAACTCTAGAAAGTTCAGTGAAATTCAATCTTGCGCTTCTCTATGCGGGCTGATATTTTTTCTGCGCAGCAGAAATCGCAAACCCCGGCCTGGTCTGCTTGGTCTGTTTCGCATGCGTTTCAGGAAGTCTCATGATGTTGCGCCTCTGGGATTAGAAACTCTGTGGTTATACATCATGAAAATATACTGTATGCTACGAGGCATTTTATTGGCTTGCAATGGAATGGAAAGAGCAAGAGTTCCTAATGTTTTGTACTGTACAGCTAAACAGTAGGCTAGCAAAACACATCCAAAGCAAGTTGTGATACTACCCGTCACAGTGCTGTCAAACATAATGACCTTTTATAAAGGTAAATTAAAGATATAAGTGTACAAGCATGTAAAGTATGATTTGTACATGTAAAATATGACTGACTGTTGCAGTGCCCAGACAAGACGAGATCAAACTGCTACACCTATAAAAAAAAAGGTGAGCTCTCTCAGATTCTATCTTGATTAGATGGCTAGATGTCAATGTCGAACCAATGCAATGACAAACCTTTTATTGCCTTGCTACATGAGCTGCTTTTCATGAAATGTATATCTGATATAGCTAGCTAGTTGTTGTACTATCTGGTGCAATGTCCATTCAATGTTACAGCCACAACATCATGATCATCTAGTCATGCATCTGCAGACCAGTGAGGAGGAGAAAAGCCTGCTTAGGGTGAGCTAGCTAGAACAACATCTAGCTAGCTATAATATCAGATAACGATTCTTTAGGAAAAACATGGATAGATCTAGCTATCTGTAGTAACATTATTATTTGAAACTAACACATGCGCATCATCTGTATCTTCGTGAAAATGTTATGTGTGATTTTCGGATAATTCACCTCATTACCTGCTCCAAGGCCACCATCCTGCTGTGCTACTTCCACTTGTGTGCAGAGGTGGGCGGAGCCATACATAGTTCTGGTTATCGCAACAATGACATCATGTGCTCTCTCTCTTTGTATGTAAATGCATTGTGTAATATTTAAAAAAAGGTATTTCCAAAATGTAAAGTTTGCCAGATTATCTGTGGCGGTATGTTTAACTATCAAGAGTGTTTGTGTCAACAGTAAATCTATAGTTCTAAATGATGCAAATGTTTCTTTCTCATATCACTCAATTTCTCTGCTCATCGATCCAAGCACTTAGACCTTAGTACTACAAAAATTCTATTCATCCGAATCTAAAGAGTGTGTGTTTTGTATAGGACTCACTGCTGGTGTCACTCCTTCCTGACCAGTCTCTTCATAGCAGTCTACCTGTTTGTCTACGACATGCACTACTTCTTCTCTAAGCTGCAGATCATCACCACCACATTCTCTACTCCCCCATGATCATGGTGATCATATTCTTCCTCTTTAAACGGGACTCAGTAACAGGTCTTTTGACAGGAGCTCAAACAAATAGGGTATCTCCTGATTTTCACTTTAGCAAACTTTGCTAGAGCTTTTGTCAGACTGTCAGATTCATCGGGTGTTTCCAGCCACCCCTCCCGATAGGAATTGAATCCACCTTTAATAAATGGAATATGGTGAAGCTGTAATAGCGAGCTGAGCCAGTTGAAAATATTGTTGTCAGGGATATTTGTGTGCTCCTGAAGTAGTAGACATTTACAGATCATATTCTAGAAAATAACTAATGAGACTGTTTCACCATGTACAAAGTAACAATACAAAATGCTACATCTTTGCAAACGTGTAAAAAGGCAACATAATGATCCCTGGAGACGAATGTGAAACCAGCCATATGGAAGCAAACTGAAAATCATATCATCATGACATGTATTGCCGCACCTTTTCCACAGTGAAATAGCACATCAGAATTTGTGTGGATGAAACTTGGAGACCCAAGCTATAGGCTTCTGTAGGGCTGAACCTGCCGAGTTGATGGATACACTTTGATTCTATACCCGGGCTTTTCTCCGTTTTATTTTACAATTTGTAGCATGTTAAATATTAGCCACTATCGGGAGCCACCGTCAGTAATAACCACGTACATTTATTTTAGCATCATTCCATTCCGTTTACCTTTCTTTCCTCTGTCAAATTGTTCCGGAGGGTCTAGCTTTAGTAGATCATATTAGGCTCACGTTGTGCAATCATTTGGGACATGTAACCTATGTGAATCATTATGGAACTCAGACCACACGTAGAAGGTTAAACCTGGAGCCTGGCGCAGAGTTCACTACAACTGGACCATTGTCATACAGTTCCATGATTAGTGAGAATTAGGGTAGATTTATAGGATTATTGTTCAACCCCTATTGTACACTTTTTTCCACCTTAAAATATTTTATGGATTGAACTTGAATATGACAACTTTCAGAATGAATCAAACTTGCACTTTGGCTTGTATTTTTTATTAATCAATATTGCAAGTGGCAGGGTTTTCAGCGGTCGAATTAAATGTATTCAGAGCGTGCAAGGTAACCACACCTGCAGAAAGTGTTACGCGACTGAAAAAGGTAAGTCTGTATACCAAATATGGAGAAGTGAGTAAGAAAGGCATTGGTAGGTAGCAATCGGGCCCATACTGCATCTCAGATGAGAACGGCATGCGAAGTGGGACAACCAGAGCAGTCATGAAGTGCACAACAATTGATGTTGCGCCATTCACAGGGCGCTCTATACACGAAAATGTTGGTCGACGTTTCTGGATGGTCTGCATAAGTGTTCACTGAAAGAGCCAAAACGTGAACCAAATGTCCTTTAGAGAAAAGGAAACTTAGAGAAGAGGTCGTATTCAACTTGGATCTTTTATCCCACTAGGTAATTTAACAAGGTACATTTTTTGAGGTAAATTTGACCCACCCTGATAAAGAAGATTGACGATAACCTCAAGGAAGATTAAGATCTCATTGTAAGATTGTGTCGAGGCAGTTGCTTTAGCGCCATCTATTGATGAGGATGTAAGGCTCGCTGTGGTGCAGCCAGCTCGACCCCTCCTCTCTGTGCTAGAGAGAGAGAGAGAGAGAGCAATCACTAGTCCACAAGAGGACACTGTGTCATCAGACAATTGACCCAGGAAGAGAGTCCCCTATGAATGTGTCCAGGCAAAGGATAACCACTTTATGGTTATGCCAGTTAGGTTGCGTTTACTGTAGACAGGCAAACCAATTTTGATATTTTTTCCATTAATTGGTCTTTTGACCAATCACAACAGATCTTTTCATATCAGATCTTTTTCAGAGCTGATCTGATTTATCAAAAGACCAATTAGTGAAAAAACATAGAATTGGGCTTCCTGTCCAAACGCAGCCTTATTAGCTTGAACAACATCATGAAGATTTGAGCTACAAAGGGAATAAACTAATACATTTTGCATAGCAAAGCATCAGATACAATGTATGATTATGATCAATTTAATGCTTTAAAATAAGCAAGACTTTATTAAGAAGATTGGGTAATTGAGTAGTGCAACAATCTCAGAACGGCTAATTGTGGTCATTGGTAATTAGCAGTAGAGATACTGTACTACTTTGTGAACCACCAGTAGCCTATCTCTGAGATTTATAGAACATGAGTCCTATTAAGACACTCCAAACCAGGGAATCTAATTAACAAGAAGTTAACAATCACAAATTGGAGGCTTGTCCGTAGTGACAAATATGTTTCTAATTTGCCCATTCTGAGGGTGGGGCATCAGCACATCAACATCGCACTGTGCTCTCATTCATTATACAAAAGTGTGGCTTAGAAAAAAGGGTTCCAAAAGGCTTCTGTGGCTGTCCCCATAGGAGAACCCTTTTTGGTTCCAGGTATAACTATTTTGGGTAGAACCCTTTCCATCCTTTCCACCCTTTGGTTCTACCTGGAACCAAAAGGAAAAGGGGTTCGTCAAAGGGTTCTCATATGAGGACAGTCGAAGAACCCTTTTTTTTTGGTTCCTTTTTTAAAAGATTGTAGCGGAGGAGAAAGGAGGGTGGAGTGTTGTGGCTTTTACATTTGCATTTTTCCACTACACTACACTGTCTCTGTCCTCTGAATAAAACACACCGTTATGATCAACAAGTTCTGAATGCTGACATCATATGTGAGCCTAAATGATTGGTTGTTGTTATTTTCTTCAGAGAATTCCATTGTCAAGTAACAATAGAACAGTCTGTTCTAGAATGGTATCTTCTCTCCCTCCTGTTCCAATAGTCTTCAGTGAGTCTCTCATCTGATTACCAGAGGAGACACAGTTAACGGACCCCTAAATATGCCTGAAGAAATAACTAACTCT
Organism: Salvelinus fontinalis; assembly: GCF_029448725.1. Lineage (NCBI taxonomy): Eukaryota > Metazoa > Chordata > Actinopteri > Salmoniformes > Salmonidae > Salvelinus > Salvelinus fontinalis. Next base: position 16,027,066 of record NC_074672.1, on the reverse strand, counting down.
CTCCCCCTCTTTAATAAGCTCCACTTTGCCTCTGTCTGTGACATGTAATTTAATTTTGCCTCACACCGGTTTACCCCCTACAAAGTTTGCTTGGTAATTACCCAGTTTAAGCGTGGGACATGGTGTGTGAACTCAATTTGGAGCACCACTGTGATTTCACACCATGTCCAGGGCCACAGAGGGCCTTCTTATTACTAGCATCAAACAGCAGAGATAAAATACCTCAATCTCTCTCTCCCTTTTGGTTGCAATGGTTAATCTTGAGTTCATAGTAATCTTTAACTCAGACGATGATAATAAGAAGGTAAGCATCAAGAGGATTGCTAGGGCTGAACGAATTACAGTTAATCGACCAGCCACACAGTAGAAAATAACAAGGGGCAAAAGTAACACACCCACTTTCTCAGATAAGACAGGAGCTAGAATGACGTAGTGAAGTCAGCATGTTCCTAATGCTGAGAACAAGCAGAGTGAAGGAAATGCAGCCAACAAGTGGTCAGCATATGTGGGAACTCCTTCCAGACTGTTGGAAAAGCATTCCAGGTGAAGCTGGTTGGGAGACTGTCAAGAGTGTGAAAAGCTGTTGTCATGGCAAAGGGTGGCTATTTTGAAGAATCTAAAATAAAACTTTTTTGGTTACTACATGATTCCATATGTCTTATTTCATAGTTTTGATGTCTTCACTATTATTCTGCGATGTAGAAAATAGTCAAACTAAAGAAAAACCCTTTAATGAGTAGGTGTGTCCAAACTTTTAACTGGTACTGCAGCTATTATGTGACCCATTTTGGTCTGATTACTGTAAGACAAAATATTGTGTTTGCGCAACATTATGATGTTTACGCATGGTTAATTTTGATACATTTCGAACCTACAACATGAATTATTCCAATCAACACAAACATGAAATGATGGCTGATAGTACATTTGTTGAAAGTAACAACCAATATAAACCAGAAACATGGAGATAAGACAGATATTGTGCACTTCTCGCCAGCTGTTACTTCCATCCCAAGGCTGTGTTACTCCTGCCCTGCTGCAGGTACAAAAGTAACGGTGCGGTCGTTCTGTTCTGTCTATTTAATTTCAACAATTTTACCATAGAAATGAAATTACAGTTGCTAATGTTAGAGGACATATATACGTTGTCTCTCTAGCTTTATCAATCTGAGTAATTAGGAAAAAAACTAAAAGTGTTATTTTCGTCCCGGTTCTCCACTACCACAGAGAGACTATGTATAGAGGAAGCTGTAAAAGTACTGAAATGCTGAACAGTCATTGTGTTGGAGGGATTCATTTTCACACTGTAAATGTATCATCAACCACCATGCCTCTGAAATGCTCTCTATGATTTAGGCATCAGACATTGCTAAGGCCATGGCATTTTCTTCCTGCTCTCTCTACAAGACACTGAGTCAGATTACCAGGATGTCTCTTTCGGGAGGTGATACATCCCATTTTCACCTGCAACCCCCCCCCCCCCTCCTTTATTTTCATACTTAGATGGGGATTCCTTGTGAGCTCTGCAGAAATTGGATTTCATATATATATTTTTTGCAACTTTTGAAAGTTACAAATGCTTTGTGCTCCTTCCTTCCCCCTTATGAGTGAACCGAGTACTGTGTAGCTATTTTCCTCTGGCCGGGGGAGACGCATAAAAAAAGAATGATGGCAATATTACTTCTGAAACTGAGTTGACTTTATTGAGGTTTTATGCGTCAAGGGAAATCATTGTGTCCTGGGCTGCAGCAAATGATTATTGAGTGCTAATAGGAGACGCTGTTTAATATAAAAGAAAGACCAGACAAAATCACTCATAGCACCTGGGGGAATAAATTAAGGGAGGAGAAGTGGAAGGTGGGAGTCGTTGCTGTTGTAGATAGATGAGCTTTATTACCACCTGGCTGGCTTTGGTTGTATCATTACGGAGGCACACAACACATTTCTCTCCTCTCTCTGTCTGTCTGTGTTGGTTAAAGCACCCTCAAGCTGAGCTGTTGTTGTTGTTCATCTCTTGTTTCAAAAAAAATACAAGTAGCACAGTGCTTTTTTGACCTGTGAGAAGCAGAATGCATGGTGATTGCAACCTCTCGAGGCCATTGATGGCATTGCTGCCCTCTTCATGTTATTTGCCTGTTTATTTCCCCTCAAATGTCTTTTGTTCATTCAATACACGTGTCTGTAGCCTTATGGATAGTTATATACGAATATGTGTAACTTTTCCTATTGCGAACGTCATCATGTCAGTACTAGTAGTGACATATACACAAAGTGTGCAAAACATGACATGGACTGACCAGCAATGTTCCCTCTAAACTGTAACACAAGGACTGCCTGTGCAGAGTGTAGAGAAAACCACGTGATTGAACTTCACTCAACTTTCTAGAGTTTTCCCTGTTAGTTAACACTATCAACGTTTCCCTTTACTGTGGCAGTTGTGATCGAATCAATGCAATATTAGCCACTTTCAATGCAACACCCCCGAAACAAAATGAACTATGCAGGATATTTTTTAACGCTTCGGAGCAGGATTATATTGCCCACGACTCAGCCCATACTCTACAGACCAGTGCGGCATAACCAATTTGAGCTGCAGTAGGCCTATATGCAAAAAGACCATTGCCATATATGGATCTGTGCCATTTACTTTGAGCTGGACTGTGTTTACAGCTGTGGGCGCTTGATTTGAGATCAGAGCAAGAGCTGCATGTAGCCACGTGTGCAAAAAAAATCATATCCTTTGCTAGTTAGTGAGTTATTAGCCCAGTTATATATAATTTGTAGTCAGCAATAGGGGAATGATTGCTTCCTACAAGAGCACAGAACATGTACATTTAAAAGAAAAATTGTCAGGTAAAGAGCTTTCTTTTGTCTTAAAGGGGCAGTGTTGTATTTTGAGAAAGGCTTGAATAAGCTAAGTAGCCGAAAAGCAGAGGGTTACATAATTTGTCTGATTCTCTGTAATAACGGTATGGGAATAATAATGCGTTTTATTTTGTAAAGTGGTTTCTTGCATCAAAAAACACAACATTTTCAGTCATCTCCTTGTCTGAAGGACAAGTGGATAAACAGGTTAATGTCAAGGCCGGCATGTTTTGGCTGCTACTGTAAGCTGAATGATAGAACAGCTATTTCCATGTAAAAATTTTCATTTTCATTTTCACCATTATTTTTGATGGTAGGCCACTCTGGTAGGCCATTATGATCAAATAGCCACAGTAGACTACTTGGTCGCTATTAAAACTGTAACATAAAGTGGGTACAGACTCAGGGTTCACAGGAAAAGCTTGCTGGAATTTGCACAGAATTTTCACAACGTTCAAGTTTGCGCTCAGCAGACCTGAAATTGGCTCACTGTCTAAAACAATTTGAGCTAACATTTCTGACCAAGTGAATCCAGGTGAAAGATATGATCCCTTATTAATGTCACTTGTTAAATCCACTTCAATCAGTGTAGATGAAGGGGAGGAAACAGGCTAGATAAGGATTTTAAAGCCTTGAGACAATTGAGACATGGATTGTGTGTATGTGCCATTCAGAGGGTGAATGGGCAAGGCAAAATATTTCAGTGCATTTGAATGGGGTATGGTAGAAGAAGAATGATCCTGGGTTTTTCACACTGAACAGTTTCCCGTGTGTATCAAGAATGGTCCACCAATCAAAGGACATCTAGCCAACTTGACGCAAATGTGGGAAGCATCGCAGTCAACGTGGGCCAGCGTCCCTGTGGAATGCTTTTGAGTCAATGCCCCGACGAATTGAGGGGTTGCAACTCAATATTAGGAAGGTGTTGCAAATGTTTTGTACACTGTGTAAGTAATGTCAGATGAAGTGACATATAACTACAATTGTTAAATGTCACTATTTTGCATCATAATGAGACCTGCGGCATTCTCTAACTGGTGTTCTGTCTGTTGTAAAGCACTTTATGACATCGGCTGATGTAAAAAGGGCTTTATAAATAATTTTGATTGATTGATTGGCGCCGGTTGGGATGGCTGCTGTTTTATGGGCTCTTAACCAACAGTGCTGTTTTGTTCTTTTTTCACATTGTTTGTAACTTATTTTGTACATAATGTTGCTGATACCATCTCTTATGACCGAAAAGAGCTTCTGGAAATCAGAACAGCGATTACTCACCTTGAACTGGATGAAGAATTTCTCTTTAATGAGTCGGACGAGAGGGATTTACTCTAGACACCCGAACAGACCCTCATCCCCGTCATTTGCAGGAGAAAGAAATGGAAGAGGTATCGTGGAAGGAGATCGGGGTGTCTTGTGGGGATCCGCCGACGAGTGACTAATCTGCCTTTGCCATCGGTTCTATTGGCCAACGTACAATAGCTGGATAATAAATTAGATGAACTAAAAGCACGTATATCCTACAAATAGAACATTAAAAACTGTAATATCTTATGTATCAACGAGTCGTGGCTGAACAACGACATGAATAACATACAGCTGGCAGGTTATACACTGTATCGGCAGGATAGAACAGCAGCCTCTGGTACACAAGGGGTGGCGGTCTATGTATATTTGTAAACAACAGCTGGTGCACGATATCTAAGGAAGTCTCAAGGTTTTGCTAGCTTAAGGTAGAATATCTCATGATAATCTGTAGACTACACTATCTACCTAGAGAGTTTTCATCTGTATTTTTCGTAGCTGTTAACATTCTACCACAGACCGATGCTGGCTCTAAGACCGCACTCAATGAGCTGTATACCGCCATAAGCAAACAGGAAAACGCTCATCCAGAGGCAGCGCTCTTAGTGGCCGGGGACCTTAATGCAGGGAAGCTTAAGTCAGTTTTAACTAATTTCTACCAGCATGTTAAATGTGCAACCAGAAAGAAAAAAAACTCTAGACCAACTTTACTCCACACACAGAGACGCATACAAAGCTCTCCCTCGTCCTCCTTTGGGCAAATCTGACCATAATTCTATGCTCCTGATTCCTGTTTACAAGCTAAAAATGAAAGCAGGAAGCACCAGTGACTAGATCAATAAAAAAGTGGTCAGATGAAGCAGATGCTAAGCTACAGGACTGTTTTGCTAGCACAGACTGGAATATGTTCTGGGATTCTTCCGGTGGCATTGAGGAGTACACCACATCAGTCACTTGCTTCATCAATAAGTGCATCGATGACGTCGTCCCCACAGTGACTGTACGTATATACCCCAACCAGAAGCCGTGGATTACAGGAAACATCCACACTGAGCAAAAGGGTAGAGCTGCCGCTTTCAAGGAGCGGGACACTAACAAGAAATCCAATAAGAAATACCGCTATGCCCTCCGACCAACCATCTAACAAGATTGAATCATACTACTCCGGCTCCGACGCTTGTCGGACGAAGCACAGCTGAAGCACAGCTGAGAGCTGCCCAGTGACACGAGCCTACCAGATGAGCTAAATCACTTCTATGCTCGCTTCGAGGCAAGTAACACTGAAACATGGATGAGTGCATCAACTGTTCCGGACGACTGTGTGATCACGCTCTCTGCAGCCGACGTGAGTAAGACCTTTAAACAGGTCAACATTCATAAGGCCGCAGGGCCAGACGGATTACCAGGACGTGTGCTCCGAGCATGCACTCACCAACTGGCAAGTGTCTTCACTGACATTTTCAACCTCTCCCTGTCTGAGTCTGTAATACCAACATGTTTCAAGCAGACCGCTATAGTCCCTGTGCCCAAGAACACTAAGGCAACCTGCCTAAATGACTACAGACCCGTAGCATTCATGTCTGTAGCCATGAAGTGCTTTGATAGGCTGGTCATGGCTAACATCAACACCATTATCCCAGAAACCCTAGACCCACTCCAATTTGCGTATCGCCCCAACAGATCCACAGATGATGCAATATCTATTGCACTCCACACTGCCACTTCACACCTGGACAAAAGGAACACCTATGTGAGAATGCTATTCATTGACTACAGCTCAGCGTTCAACACCATAGTGCCCTCGAAGCTCATCAATCAATCAATCAATCAATCAAGTTTATTTTCTATAGCCCTTCGTACATCAGCTAATATCTCGAAGTGCTGTACAGAAACCCAGCCTAAAACACCAAACAGCAAGCAATGCAGGTGTAGAAGCACGGTGGCTAGGAAAGGTGGCTTTCCCTAGAAAGGCCAAAACCTAGGAAGAAACCTAGAGAGGAACCAGGCTATGAGGGGTGGCCAGTCCTCTTCTGGCAGTGCCAGGTGGAGATTATAACAGAACATGGCCAAGATGTTCAAAATGTTCATAAATGACATGCATGGTCAAATAATAATCAGGAATAAATGTCAGTTGGCTTTTCATAGCCGATAATTAAGAGTTGAAAACAGCAGGTCTGGGACAGGTAGGGGTTCCATAACCGCAGGCAGAACAGTTGAAACTGGAACAGCAGCAAGGCCAGGTGGACTGGGGACAGCAAGGAGTCATCATGCCTGGTAGTCCTGACGTATGGTCCTAGGGCTCAGGTTCTCCGAGAGAGAGAAAGAAAGAGAGAAGGAGAGAATTAGAGAGAGCATACTTAAATTCACACAGGACACTGGATAAGACAGGAGAAGTACTCCAGATATAACCAACTGACCCTAGCCCCCCGACACATAAACTACTGCAGCATAAATAATGGAGGCTGAGACAGGAGGGATCAGGAGACACTGTGGCCCCATCCGATGATACCCCCGGACAGGGCCAAACAGGAAGGATATAACCCCACCCACTTCGCCAAAGCACAGCTCCCGCACCACTAGAGGGATATCTTCATCCACCAACTTACAATCCTGAGACAAGGCCGAGTATAGCCCACAAAGATCTCCACCACAGCACAAACCAAGGGGGGGCGCCAACCCAGACAGGAAGATCACGTCAGTAACTCAACCCACTCAAGTGACGCACCCCTCCTAGGGACGGCATGAAAGAGCACCAGTAAGCCAGTGACTCAGCCCCTGTAATAGGGTTAGAGGTAGAGAATCCCAGTGGAGGGGAACCGGCCAGGCAGAGACAGCAAGGGCGGTTCGTTGCTCCAGAGCCTTTCCGTTCACCTTCACACTCCTGGGCCAGACTACACTCAATCATATGACCTACTGAAGAGATAAGTCTTCAGTAAAGACTTAAAGGTTGAGACCGAGTCTGCGTCTCTCACATGGGTAGGCAGACCTAAGCTAAGGACCCTGGGACTAAACACCTCCCTCTGCAACTGGATCCTGGACTTCCTGACGGGCCGTCCCTCAGTGGTAAGTGCTCAGTCCCCTCCTGTATTCCCTGTTCACTCATGACTGCACTGGCAGGCACGACTCCAACACCATCATTAAGTTTGCCAATGACACAACAGTGGTAGGCCTGATCACCAACAACAACGAGACAGCATATAGGGAGGAGGTCAGAGACCTGGCCGTGTGGTGCCAGGACAACAACCTCTCCCTCAAATTGACCAAGACTAAGGAGATGATTGTGGACTACAGGAAAAGAAGGACCGAGCACGCTCCCATTCTCATCGACGGTGCTGTAGTGGGGCAGGTTGAGAGCTTCAAGTTCCTTGGTGTCCACATCACCAACAAACTAACATAGTCCAAGCACACTAAGACAGTCGTGAAGAGGCCACGACTAAACCTATTCCCCCTCAGGAGACTGATTTGGCATGGGTCCTCAGATCCTCAAAAGGTTCTATAGCTGCACCATCGAGAGCAACCTGACTGGTCGCATCACTGCCTGGTATGGCAATTGCTCGGCCTCAGACCGCAAGGCATTACAGAGGGTAGTGCGTACAGCCCAGTACATCACTGGTGCCAAGCTTCCTGCCATCCAGGACCTCTATATCAGGCGGTGTCAGAGGAAGGCCCTAAAAATGTACTCCAGCCACCTTAGTCATATACTTTCTCTCTGCTACAGCACGGCAAGCGTACCGGAGCGCCAAGTCTAGGTCCAAGAGGCTTCTAAACAGCTTCTACCCCTCAAGCCAATAGACTCCTGAACATCTAATCAAATGGCTACCCCAGACTATTTGCCCCCGCCTCTTTTACACTGCTGCTTTTCTCTGTTATTACCTCAATTACCTCGACTAACTGATGCCCCCACACATTGACTTTGTACCGGCGGTACCCTCTGTATTTAGCCTTGCTATTGTTATTTTACGGATGCTCTTTAATTATTTGTTACTTTTATTTGTTACTTTTTTTAGGTATTTTTCTGAAAACTGCATTGTTGGTTAAGGGCTTGTAAGTAAGCATTTCACTGTAAGGTGAATGTTGTATTCCTGTTGTATTCGTTGTATTCGGCGCATGTGACAAATACCATTTGATTTGATTTGATGGTGTCAGGTAGTTCAGTATCCTCCACAACCACAGTCCCCAGGCAGTCACAGATCTTCATTTGACCTTCCGCCGGGGCACACTCCTCCTTGTCCCTGTTTTGCGGAGAGGAGAGGTACTCTCAGGAGGTCTGGCACTAGCCTGCTTATCAGCAGGCTGTTCAGAGACCCAATTTCCCCTGCCTGTATACCCAGGCTGTAGTGTATACCCTTCACTGAAGGGCAGCTGCTCCCTGCCTGCTTGCCTGCCTGCCTGCTACTAGAGAGTCTCCAGCCCCACTACAGGTATATATGTCTGTTTGAAGGCTGCAGTATGTGGAAGTTGCAGAGGGGATTAAGTGAATATACTTTGAGCGATCTTACCTGGCTTCTTTGATATGATTGATACAGTGCCTTCAGAAAGTATTCATACCCATTGACTTATTCCCCATTTTGTTGTGTTGTTGTGTTGCAGCCTGAATTCAATGCTTGAAAATATGGAGAGTGGTTCTCAGTAATGTGTTGTATTGGATTTGCCCCAGACATAACACTTTGTATTCAGGACAACATTTGTATTGCTTATTGCAGTATTACTTTAGTGCCTTGTTGCAAACAGGATTCATGTTTTGGAATACTTTTATTCTGTTTAGGCTTCCTTCTTTTCACTCTGTCAATTATGTTAGTGTTGTGGAGTAACTACACTGTTGTTGATCCATCCTTAGTTTTCTCCATCCTTAGTTTTCTCTATTACAGCCATTAAACTCTGTAACTGTTTTGAAGTCACCATTGGCCTCATGGTGAAATCCATGAGCGGTTTCCTTTCTCACCGGCAACTGAGCTAGGAAGGAAGTCTGTATCTTTATAGTGACTGGTTGTATTGATACACCATCCAAAGTGTAATTGATAATGTCACCATGCTCAAAGGGATATTAAATGTCTGCTTTTTTATTTTTACTCATCTACCAATACGTGCCGTTCATTGCGAGGGGTTGGAAAACCTTCCTGGTCTTTGTGGTTGAATCTGTGTTTGAAATCATTGCTTTACTGAGGGACATTACAGATACAGTAATTGTATGTGTGGGGTACAGAGATGAGGTAGTCACTCAAAAATCCTGTTAAACGCTATTAATGCACACGGAGTGAGTCCATGCAACTCATTATGTGACTTGTTAAGCTCATTTTTACTCCTGAACTTATTTAGGCTTGCCATAACAAAAGAGTTGAATACTTATTGACTCAAGACATTTGAGCTTTAATGTTTTATTAATTTGTTAACATTTCTAAAAACATAATTCAACTTTGACGTTATGGGGTATTGTGTGTAGGCCAGTGACAGAAAATCTACATTTAATCCATTTTGAATTCAGACTGTACCACAACTAAATGTGTGAATACTTTCTGAAGGCACTGTATATGTCATGCACATACTGTAGGTACAGTACATGAATCACGCACACTAGCATTAAGGAGGACGAGGAAGGTTTACTCAAACACTTCAAATTAGGTTCTCTTTCGGTCGATCCTGAGAACCAAGGTTACAATATGCAACCATGACGTTTTGTGTGTTATTTGAATGTGGAAATGCCCACTCATACACAGCACACAGCCCTGCATACTGTATGTAACCCATTCTGCAAACACATTCATAATGCCTCAAAATGTGTTTATCTATTTTCTAGAACATTAATTAAAAATACATTTCACAGTTTAGCAACTACCCCAACATCAACATATGTGAAAATGCAGAGTTTCTATGTTTTGTAGTAAAAAAGATAGAGGAAGGTAATTGTTTCCAATGACAACAGCAACCAGTTAGTAGACAATTAATAGGCAATGCCTACTCATAATTGGTCAAATCACACAATGCACACTGATTTCTACAAAACATAGAACTGCACCATTTTCACAGAGTTTGATGTTGGAGTGGTGCTGGAGGTGGTATAAAGTGCCTCAGTATGATCTGTATGAAACTCCCTTTATTGTCACCAGGTCAGAACCATTCAAGTGCAAAACAGAGGTTTTGGGATCAGATGTGTGAAACGGACCCAGAGTTGTGAAACATGGCCACGTTACAGCCCCGTGTCAGGCTTGTCTAGTTCTAGTGTTCAGAGAACTACAGACCCGTAGCTAGCCCCCCTCCCCCCAGGACACACATATAGCACATCATCTCACACTGCCTTGATCTTACAAGCAGTATTGACTCAAGACCAGTGTAGATCATCTCACCATCCACACCTCTATCTGTCTAGGCAGGCAGTACTTCCAGGCCTCTGGCCACAAAGGGTTCGCCTCTCCCATCACCCACCCCATACTGGTTCTTCTGTCTTCAGAGTCCAGCTTTAACTCCCGCTCCTGTCTGTACCCTCGTGCTCTCATCACCCATCCAACCCTAGTTACCCTCTGTCCTGTCATCTCCCACTCCCCTCCCACTCCCCAACACTGGATGCGCCAGTCCTGTCTCTAGCTCTGTCACCACATTCACCCTCACCCACCCTCATTGCTCCCCAGCCCTCACCCACCCAGTCGGCCCACCCCTCCACATCGTCTCAGTGTGCTGGAGGTCTCAGCAGAGTGGCAGTGGAGCGAGTGGTGATTAAGTTGGAAGGTCAGGCGGAATTGATTCCTTCCCCGGCCGGCAGCCGATGCTTCCATCGCCTCCTCTCTCTGACAGGAAGAGGAGTGCAGATTTGTTTTGGGGGTGTTTCCTTATTTAGGAGAGTTTTGGCCCTGTCTCCGGGGGAAACTCCCATGCCCTGACTCCAGCGCCAGCCAGTGGAATAAGAGGTGTGCAGACTCATCCATCCATCCTTCCATTCTTCCATCCCTCTCAGCTGGAGTAGGCAATAAAGCAGTAAGGCTGTGGTCAAACAAAGGGAGTGTGATGCTTTAGCCCTACAGAGATTGCCTTAATTGAGCTCAATTGCACTGATGAACAGGCATTCTGCTGATGAATGAGCTCTGCTAATGACTCATTACTGTATTAAATCTACCATTTAGCTCATCAGGGTTCGTTCTCTCTGGCTTCCCTACACTGGACAAGATATCTGTGCCCTTGTAATAGGCCTACACAGTAAACGTTTCATGCCAGACATGAAATCGCACATGATACTGTATCAGTTTCTTTACCATGAAACTGACCTCCATGAGGGCCTTTATAAAACGCCCAATTACCATATGCTGAAAACATGTTATTTTCTTTGAAAGTACTTCCTCTGTACATTGGTTTAATGCACATCTACTTTGTTCACAGATGTGGTTCAGATGTATTGTGATGTAAAGACTGATGTTGAGGCGTCACGTCTTTCATGTCATGTACATGAACTGCATCACAGCTGGGTGAGCCTGTCTCTCTCTGACAATATCCCTGACAAACCCCTCTGTTGTCTTAGCGCTTCATCAAAAAGTGACAGCTGGTGATAATTAAAACAACAAGCTCCTCTCTTCTGATGGAGCTGATCGACATGGCAACAGGAAGATGATAACAAATGAATTGTAAACAAGCATGAAGGAACAAATTGTGGAGTTTTTTCTTCTCCTTTATGCATATCACTAGGCCTTTTGTGAATGTACTGATAAGAAGAATACCTGTAACCCTTTATGGTATATTACATTGTTCTTATCCCTGTGTAGGTTTTCCTGTAAGATTAGTGTAATAACTGTACAAAACTTACATTCATCTTTGATTTGTTACACCATATAAAAAGAGAGGACGTCACCACAGTATGGTATGACGTACTCCACTTCAGCTAACAGCCAGGTCCCCAGTAAAGTCCTGTCAGCCTGGTAGAAGGGTAATGAGAGGAGTTAGAAAATGAGGGAGTTTTATCTGGCCACACACACGCACACGCACACGCACACACACACACACACACACACACACACACACACACACACACACACACACACACACACACACACACACACACACACACACACACACACACACACACACACACACACACACACACACACACACACACACACACACACACACACACACACACACACACACACACACACACACAGACAGAGAGAGGCCCATATGCTCTTTGCCCAAGGGTCTGAGCAATTTTCAATCGATAGCCACAGAGCTATTGCTCATCCCTAAGGCTGGAAGAGTACGACTCGCGTACTTTGTGTGTGTTGTCCTCTGGGACTCTATTTTTGTATTTATTTTTTTACATTTCATTTTTTCCCCCAAGAGATTGCAGTGCAATATCTGGAAGTCAGCCAGCTGGTGTCTCGCTTCTGGGTGGTGGAAAGCATCTCAGAGACAGAGAGAGAGCGAGAGTGGTGAAAGGGTGTAAAACGTGTTGCTGCCTCTTTCTCGCTCTCTCTCTTTCTCTCTCTGTCTCTCTGCCTTTCTGTCTCTCTGCCTCTCTGCCTCTCTCCCTCTCTCTCTCTCTCTGTCTCCAGGGAGAAACAGAGACTGTACTCGCTCTCCCCTTGTGCCAATATGTTTGAGATACTGAGGGAAGGTATGAGGGGAAAAAATGAATGAATGCAATCATTACTGGTAGAGAATGGTAATGCTATTGTAACGCCGTTGAGGGAATGTCTTCATAAATGTCTGGTCTCAGGGGGATGGAGAGAAGGATGCGGGATGCGTGTGGCACGGTGCGTGGAGGGGCCTCTTTCTCTGTGTGGTCTGCATGAATAAATGCATGTGTTCCCGGTGAGGGTCTGTTTGCTTATTATGGATGCAGTTGGCTCTTCGGGCCATCCCAGGAGATTAAAGTTTGTAAACATGAATAATAATTAGGAGCAGGTCTTCGGGCAGGTAATCTACATGTGGGTTCCGCAGGCATGCTTACCTTACCCCACTCAATATGCATCCATTTGGAGGGGGGGCATTGCATTAGCATTTTGTTTACACACACACACACACACACACACACACACACACATAGGTAACGTTTGATCTCCTATCAGGGCAAACAGAATAGATGTCATTTCTAGTTGGCTTTAAAGAAGATGAGGTCCAATGTAAGGAAAAATACAGAGCAAAGCAAAGACGAATAGATTTCATCTTTACTAAGGCCAGCCCATGTTGTTGACGTTTTTTAATGTTCTCTGTTGGTAGAGACACACACCAGCAAGCTACCTGCAGCCAGACCTTGGTTGGGTCTGTTTGGGTCCGTCGAAAGGGCGCACACATTTTTTCTGCTGTTGTTATAAAGATATACAGTATAGTATGATTGGGGTATTTCAGCACACTACAACAGAGGTATTGTACACAACAACAGAGGTATTTGAGGATGCTTGAGCCATGTGCTTTTTTCTCTGAGGAGGTAAAAAGTCAGTCTCTGGGCTTTGTGTTAAGATCCATCCTGGCACGTCCAGGAGTCTGCTGGGCATCAAGGGGATGGCTAAATGAGAACTCAGGGGCTTACAGATCTGATGCAGGGCCTCCCGTGCCCCTGGGTATCTGACTTATTGACACAAGGATAGGCCGCTGATGATTAATTAACAACATGGTATGTTATCGCTCTGTCTGGACCGCTGGAGAGATGGGAGATCTGGAGGTGACATTGGTGTTAGGAAGGATGGAATCTAATCTTTGCTATTCTGCAGGAGTCTGAGTGTGCGTCCCAAATGGAACCCTATTCCCTTTATAGTGCACTACTTTTGACCAGGGCCCATGGGGGTCTAGTCAAAAGTAGTGCACTTTATAGAGGATGGAATGACATTTGGGATGCTCCCAGAGCCACCCATTCCCCCTTTCCCTTCCCCTAGTGCTAACAAACCCCAGTCTGACAGTAAACAAATCTTTGACAAGTCCCCTTCCCAAACCCCTTTTATAGATAGTCTTAAGACTTTAATCTGGAACCGGTGACAAGCTCATCCCCAGTCAATAGGGTAAATGGAAGCTCATGCTAGGGAAGTGATGTCTTGTCCAAAGGCTGGTATGGGTGAACATGCCCTGCATCTTAAAACATAGCTCACCTTAAAGGAAGGGTACTGAAGGAAAGAGAGACAGCAAGTCAGGTTTTCACTATTAAAGTAGCAATACACCACTTTTTGGGCGACCTGACCATATTCACATAGAAATGTGAGTTATAGATATACGCACCAAAGTATGTGGACACTTACTCGTCAGACATCTTATTCCAAAATCATGGGCATGAATATAAAGTTGGTCCCCCCTTTGCTGCTATAACAGCCTCCACTCTTCTGGGAAGGCTTTCCACTAGATGTTGGAACATTGCTGCGGGGACTTGCTTACCTTCAGGCACAAGAACATTAGTGAGGTTGGGTGTCATGTAAAAATCTTCCCAACTTGAGATAGTTCCCAATCGTTCTGATAGTGTTCTGATTGTGATGTCATGCTGTAAAATTTCTCCCAGCATGAAAATGTTCCCAGTTCAATAATTGCGTGCCCATCTCTTTATGTGAATGGCTGATCTCGTTAGGATGCCTTCCTCTCACACCCTCCCTCGACCTCGAAAAACTATTCTGTATTCACGTGCATATGCTTCACACATCTTCTAATCAATGGTGGCCAGGAGTATTCGACACTGATGAATCAGAAGCTTGTTGAGGCGTGAGATCAGCATATAAATACTCGGACTCGCGCATCAAAGTGCTGAGGGTGCACGTTACCTTTTTGATTGACAGTGCATATATTAGTTAGTTAGCTAGCTAAATCAAGGGCGAGGGAGGGTGTGAGAGAAACATCCGCGTTCCATTTCATCCCAAAGGTGTTCGTTGGGGTTGAGGTCAGGGCTCTGTGCAGGCCAGTCAAGTTCTTCCACACTTATCTTGACAAACCATTTCTGTATAGACCTCGATTTGTGAAGGTAAAAGGAAAGGGCCTTCCCCCAAACTGTTGCCACAAAGTTGGAAGCACAGAATTGTCTGGAATGTTATTGTATGGTTTAGCGTTAAGATTTCCATTCAATGGAACTAAGGGGCCTAGCCCGAACCATGAAAACCAGCCCCAGACCATTATTCCTCTTCCACCAAGCTTTACAGTTGGCACTATGCATTCGGGCAGGTAGCGTTTTCCTGGTATTTGCCAATCACACATTCGTCCGTCGGAATGCTCTGGAGTGATGAATGCTCCAGAGTGCTACAGAGTCCAATTGCAGCGAGCTTTACACCACTCCAGCCGACGCTTGGCATTGCGCATGGTGATCTTAGGAACCCCATTTCATGAAGCTCCCGACGAACAGTTCTTGTGCTGACGCTGCTTTTAGAGGCAGTTTGGAACTCGGTAGTAAGTGTTTCAACCGAGGACAAACAATTTTTTGTATGGCTGTGTGCTCGATAGCCAAATCCAATAATTTGTCCATATTCTTTTGCATATACTGTATATTGTATCATTCTACTTGTACTTCTACTTATACTTGATTGCAAGTATAAGAAGCAGTAGATCTGTTCTATGTGCACTATTTCTATGCTTCCCGTTCTTTAGTTTAGTTTTTGCGTCTTTTACTTTCGGTTTTGTACACCAGCTTCAAACAGCTGAAACAACAATATTTTTGGTTATGGAAAATGTACTTCACACCGGTTTAGATGGTACATTGATTCTCTACATTATACTTGCTTGTTTTGTCACATAAACTGAAATTAGGTCAACTACTGTATTAGAGTATTAGCAACCAGGAAATGGCGGAGTGATTTCTGCATAGTGCAACTTTTAAGCTGTAAAGAAAAATATATTTTGCTTTTTATTTTCTAAATGAATATCAACAGTCTTGTACTACTGCTCAGTATCTACAACAGTGGAGGCTCCTCAGAGGAGGAAGGCAGGACCATCCTCCTCCTGTGAATTTCATGAAAATAAAAATTGTAAAACATTAAAATAGTTAAGTATAGATAAAACTATACTAAATATAATCACATCACCAAATAATTGATTAAAACAAACTATTTTGCAAAGAAGGTCTACAGTGCCTCAACGGCACTCTGTAGGATAGTACCATGGTGTAGCCGGAGGACAGCTAGCTTCCATCCTCATCTGCGTACATTGACTTCAATACAAAATCTAGGAGGCTGATGGTTCTCAACCCCTTCCATAGACTTACACAGTAATTATGACTTCCAGAAGACGTCCTCCAGCCTATCAGAGCTCTTGCAGCATGAACTGACATTTTGTCCACCCAATCAAAGGTTCAGAGAATGAATCTAGTACTGAAAGCATAAACTACAGCTAGCTATCACTGCACTGTAGCAAATGTGGTGAGTAGTTGAACTCAAAGAGAAAGAAAGACAACAGTTTTGAACAAATTAATTTATTCCAAAATGAAGGAGAAGCACTTTCACAGCTAGCTAGTTTAGCCTACTGAAGAGAATCCTAGTCAGTTGTACAACTGAATGTCTTCCGCATTTAACACAACCCCTCTGAATCAAAGGGGTGCGGGGGCTGCCTTAAGTCTTCGGTGTCCGATGAACAGTGGGTTAACTGCCTTGCTCAAGGGCAGAACAACATATTTTTACCTTGTCAGCTCAGGGATTCCATCCAGCAACCTTTCGGTTACTGGCCCAACGCTCTACCCACTAGGCTACCTGCCGCCCCACTGAAACACACTGCTCAAACAGAGCTCGCTATGACTTTTCAACACAACAATGGAACTCTTCCAAGTCAAGGTAAGCTTTTGGTTTTATTCATTTATTGCCACCAAGACCCACCGGTGTAACTGCTTATTGAATGTACACTGTAACGTTACTGCATGATTGTAGCGGGTTTCCTAAAGCGTTAGTTCTATTAGCTAGTAACTATGATGTTACTTTAGCTAATATGTGGACAATGATATAGGCTGTGTGCAGTCGGATTGGCTTGGAAAGGTTTACATCACAGCAAGAGCTAGAATTAAAGCTTGAGCTCTTGTGTCTTTTACACATGTTGTACCGTTATCTGATAGCATGTTAAGGTTACCAATGTTCTTGAACTTTCACGGGTGGGTCTCAGTCTATGTTGTGTATGATTCCTCAGTCCTATCGGCATTGATCCATCTGTGTGCAGTCACATTCCTGGGCTGTGGAGCATCTCTCTCTCTATGGTTCCACTGTTTATCAGTGTGCCCTACAGCTCCTAATCTATCTTTGTTAGGCCCGCTGCGCCTGCTCTCGCTCCTGGCTCGCACAAGACTGATCACCCTCTCTCCAGCATCCAGCCTAGGTGCTAATATTACAACTCACATGCACTTTGTAATTGTCACAGGTGTCACTTTCATTCAGCCCCTCGCCAAGTCTCTCAACCCGCATAGAGGTCTCAACATGGCGCTCGTAAAAATGACAACGGCGGGAAAGTGAGTTGGAATTTCAGTCACAGTTTAGTTTAAAGGGATACTGTAGAAGGTGACGGAATGGGGATATATTTCCTAATGCTAAGAAATAATGACTTCAAATGGCAGGCGTTATTGTAAAAGCAGTATTGGGTATATCAATACTCCCTGGAGGCTGAATCTGTTATGGTGGTGAAAGGATGTAGTCTGAGTGGCATAATTGCATGGTATATGGATGAGTCATGTAACCTATTGTACCATTGCCCTCTCAAACCCTCTAGTCATAGTACTGTAGTTGTAACCTGATCAAGATAGTCAATAGTCATCATTGGTTATCTTGTCTTCATTAGCCTGTGTGCACTCAAATCAATATGCAGATTACAATCACATGTCATAGGTCAAAAGATCATACAGGGAATCACCTCCACGTGGACAAAACTGGTTGAAATGACATCATTACAACCGGAGGATGTTTGAAATGATGTAGTACTGACGTCGCTTCAACCAGTTTAGCATCACATTTTTTTCTTTCACCTAATACTGAAAGTTACACATTATCATGCTGTTCAACCGATCAAAGTGATTGACCAAACTCTATTCAATGGCACCCCTTCCATCATTTCCCAAAGGGAAGCTGTAGGCTAATCATTAGGCCAATATGATGAGATACAATTCTAAAGAGCCGTTAAACAGATATCAATGAATGACCAGTAAAGACAAATTCAAGCCAAGGTCACGAGCCCAGTATATCCCAGTCTTTCTACAGTTAAAGTTCAGTAATTTAGCAGATGCTCATTTTAGAATGTCTGTGTACTAGCTAGTACACAGTGCAGGTATTAATCATGACCAGAGGGACCAAATGATCCTAGGTAGATTTAAAACAGCATAATTCTGAGGTTCTGGTGAGAACTGGCAAAATGTTTCACAAACTCATCCATGTTGAGGGAGCGTGCCTCCTTGACTCAACACTGAGATTTCCGAGGTGACTTAACCTGTCATCAACCATTGTTGTCCTAAGGTGGGTTTTAATCAGTTTTAAAGCAGAGAAGCTTCTCTCGCAAGAAGCACTGCTGACTGGTGTAACAACAGAAATCTTACAAAGTCGAAATAGCTAATGGAAGACCTCTTTATAAGGTTCTAGAAACACAACAAAGTCAAGGAGAGCAGACGGTCTGTCCTTTCCACTTTTCTCTCTCCTATCAAGAAGCCGCTTGGTTTGATGAACCTCATGTTTGAGGTCCTCTAAAGCTGACTCACAGGTCTGAGCAAAGGCAAACAGAGGCTCTTCATTATCTAGCAACTCTTCTTTGAAAAATGCCTCTGCAGCTCAGCTGTGAAATTGTCAAGCACCTGATAAAAGATAGCTCTTTGGAAGCTCTCACCATCACTTTGGTCACTATTGTTTCAGTCTTTTACACACTGTTTGTACACTTATTTTGTAGGGCTCTGCAATCTCTTCAAACTCTTTCCATAGTTCTCCAAAGTAACCCTCACGTCTGTAGTCCTGTAATCTGTCTGTAAGTGTCAGAGCTGCTAGGAGTACTGGGTGGAGGAGTCAAGCGCAGAGAGCAGGTATTCAAGAACGTGGATTTATTTCCTGTAGACAGGGAAAACGATCATGCCCAAACACACGGGCGCATGAAAATACCAGTCCAAACACACAGGACTAAACTGTTTGGAAAATATAGAATCCACATAAAATCCAACACCAAATAACAGAGAAACAAGCCCGCACAAAAGCCAGCGGGCCTACTGCCCTTAAATAGCCTACCCACAAAACTAAAATCAAAACAGGTGCACCCAATCAGCCCAAACTAACAGAAACAAAAAGAAGAGAATCGATGGCAGCTAGTAGGCCGGTGACGACGAGCGCCGAGCGCCGCCCGAACAGGAAGAGGCACCATCTTCGGCGGGATTCGTGACAGTAAGGGCACCTACTAAACTCTACTAAACCCTTTTTCAGGACCCTGTCTTTCAAAGATAATTTGCAAAAATCTAAATAACTTCACAGACCTTCATTGTAAAGGGTTTAAACACTGTTTCCTATGCATTTTCAATGAACCATAAACAATTAATGAACATGCACCTGTGGAATGGTCGTTAAGACACGAACAGCTTACAGACGGTAGGCAATTAAGGTCACAGTTATGAACACTTAGGACACTAAAGAGGCATTTCTACTGACTCTGAAAAACACCAAAATAAAAATCCACAGGGTCCTTGCTCATCTGTGTGAACGTGCCTTAGGCATACTGCAAGGAGGCATGAGGACTGCAAATGTGACCAGGGCAATAAATTGAAATGTCCGTACTGTGAGATGCCAAAGACAGCGCTACAGGTAGACAGGACGGATATTTGATCGTCCTTGCAGTGGCAGACCACGTGTAACAACACCTGCACAGGATCGGTACATCCGAACATCACACCTGCGGGACAGGTACAGGATGGCAACAAAAACTGCCCGAGTAACACCAGGAACGCAGAATCCCTCCATCAGTGCTCAGACTGTCCGCAATAGGCTGAGAGAGCTGGACTGAGGGCTTGTAGGCCTGTTGTAAGGCAGGTCCTTACCAGACATCACCGGCAACAACGTTGCCTATGGGCACAAACCCACTGTCGCTGGACCAGACAGGACTGGCAAAAAATGCTCTTCACTGAAGAGTCGCGGATTTGTCTCACCTGATTTGCGTGTATCGTCGAAGGAATGAGTGTTACACCGAGGCCTGTACTCCGGAGTGGGATCGATTTGGAGGTGGAGGTCCATCATGGTCTGGGGCGGTGTGTCACAGCATCATCGGACTGAGCTTGTTGTCATTGCAGGCAATCTCAACGCTGTGCGTTACAGGGAAGACATCCTCCTCCCTCATGTGGTACCCTTCCTGCAGGCTCATCCTGACATGACCCTCCAGCATGACAAAGCCACCAGCCATACTGCTCGTTCTGTGAGTGATTTCCTGCAAGACAGGAATGTCAGTGTTCTGCCATGGCTAGCAAAGAACCCGGATCTCAATCCCATTAAGCACGTCTGGAACCTGTTGGATTGGAGGGTGAGGGCTAGGGCCATTCCCCCCAGAAATGTCCGGGAACTTGCAGTTGCCTTGGTGGAAGAGTGGGGTAACATCTCACAGCAACAACTGGCAAATCTGGTGCAGTCCATGAGGAGGAGATGCAGTGCAGTACTTAATGCAGCTGGTGGCCACACCAGATACTGACTGTTACTTTTGATTTATTTTGCCCCCTCTTTGTTCAGGGACACATTATTTCCATGTCTGTGGAACGTGTTCAGTTTATGTCTCAGTTGATGAATCTTGTTATGTTCATACAAATATTTACACATGTAAAGTTTGCTGAAAATATACGCAGTTGACAGTGAGAGGATGTTTCTTTTTTGCTGAATTTAGATCCACAGCCCATGCTGAGTCAAGAGAGCTTGATTGGAGCATGTCAGAAAGACATTTGGCATCACCAAGCACTTTACAAAAGGTAACCAAAAGCCCTATGAAATGTAAATCTATCTGAGAAAGAAGGCCCCTTGCCTCCACTGATCTATCACCACTATTTTCAAGTGTGATATCCTGTAGCACTCTCAGAACTGCTAGAAGTATGTCCCTCAGATTACAGCATGCCATGTATCTGCATGCCCACCTTATATCCGTAAGTCTCTGTAGTTCCCTGGGATGCTGCTGTGGATAAATCTCTTTATGAACTGCAAGCCACTTGAGACGAATGTACGAGCCAGATACAAAGTCATGAAGCTTCTGCAAGAGTTCAGGCACTGATTTTACAGCATCGACAAGAACCAAATTCAAACAATGTACATTAGAGTGCACATAAAATGCCAATCTTGCACTGTTTTTAATCCGTGCAGACACACCAGGTTGCTTTACGCTCATGACGGATGCACCATCATAGCCTTCCCCCACAAGATTATTTCTGTAGTCCAGACCATGTTTTTTAAAGCAATCAATTATCATTTTTGTGAGACCTGCTGCATCAGCTATATTTTGAGTGGCAGTTAATAGGAGCACATCTGCAATTGTTTTAATGGAAGTACAGTTTTCTTCCACTTTCTTTTTCCGGTCCTCATCTGACATTGATGAGTTCTGGCAAAGGTTTTCAAACACGACTGTACAGGACCCTCTTCTCTGGATCTTGAAATGTCTGAAATACACATTAAATAATGTGTCATATCTCTATAGAAATGTGTAATTAAGGGTTAAGGGATCCTCAAGATTAGATACTAACAGCTGCTAACTAAAATGTGTAGTTTAAAGTATCTTGCACTGGCCTACCATTGGGTCCTTTTGGAACAGAAGTACGATATCTCTCCCTTTCTTTTCAGGTTTAATTGACCCGATGCAAAAATAAGACACTCTATGGTTACACCTAAGCATCCAATTATCCACATTTTAGTCCAATCTTAATTACAAATCTCCATTATCATAACTGTACCTTAAAATCAACTACCAGCCTAAGTTACTTGTTAGATCATGGCTAGCCCTACTCTGCAGTAAGTATTTAACCTTTATTTAACTAGTCAAGTCAGTTAAGAACAATTTCTTATTTTCAATGACGGCCTAGGAACTTTGATCATCCTTGAGATGTCACTACAACTTCATTGGAGTCCACCTGTGGACAATTAAATTGCTTGGAAATGATTTACAAATAAACACACCTGTCTATATAAGGTCCCACAGTTGACAGTGCATGTCAGAGCAGAGACTATATCATGAAGTCCAAGGAACTGCCCATAGATCTCTGAGAATTGTGATGAGGCATATATCTGGGGAAGGGTATAAAACAATTTCCAGAGTGTTGAAAGTTTCCAAGAGCACAGTGGTCTCCATCTATGGGAAATGGTTAAAATATGGAACTACAAATGCTCTGCCATAGAGCTCTCCATCCAACCAAACAGAGCAACCGGGAAAGAAGGACGTTGGTCAGGGAGGGGACCAAGAACCCAATGACCACCCTGACAGAACTACATAGTTCCTTGGCTGAGATGGGAGAACCTGCCAGAAGGACAGTAGTCTCTACAGCACTTCACCAATCTGGGCTTTATGGGAAAGTGGCCAGATGGAAGCCACTCCTGAGAAAAGGCACATTACAGAAAGCCTTGAGTTCGCAAAAAGGCATGTGAAAGACTCTAAATCATAAGGCAAAAGATTGTGCAGTCTGATGAGACAAAAAAAATAAAGGGAAATCCTTTATGAGAACCTGCTTCAGAGTGAAAATGACCTTAGAATGGGGCGAAGATTTACGTTCCAACAGGACAATGACCCCAAGCACACAGCCAAAACAATGCTGGAATGACAAGAATATGAACAAGAATATGAAAGTCCTTGAGTGGCCCAGCCAAAGCCCAGGCTTGAATCCCATTGAAAATCTGTGGAAAGAATTGAAGATTGCTGTTCACCGCCACTCCCCATCTAACTTAACAGAGCTTGAGAAAATCTGCAGAGAAAAATGGGAGAAAATCCCCAAATCTAGATGTGCTACAGACATACTCAAGACGACTCAAAGCTGTAATCGCTGCCTCAGGGTTGTGAATACTTATGTAAATGAGAGATTTCTGTATTACATTTTTTATACAATTGCTAACATTTGTAAAAACATGTTTTCACTTTGTCATTATGAGGTATTGTGTAGAAAAAATATATTTAATCAATTTTGAATTCAGTCTGTAACACAACAAAATGTGAAATAAGTCAGGGGGTATGAATACTTTCTGAAGGCACTGTACATGAACAATGTACAAGTGGCAGTAATCCTGTTATTTCCCCTTCTAAAAATTCAGTCGTAAAAGTGGTGGATTGTGGATTGGCACCTTTCCTCGTTTGAATGGGATGGAGTCATGGCGAAGGCTGAGCTAACGCAATGTGACATTGTCGTGAGTGGCTTTTCACACCGCTTTCATGCCATAATTTGATCCTGTTCAAGAATTACAAATCGATTTTTGTGTGAAATACATTGTGATTTGAAAAGAACATAACAAAAAATAACAATTCCAACGTGTAGGAATATACCATAGATTGCTAACATGCAACATCATTCACGTATTTAGATTTACGAAAGAATATGCAAAATGAGACAATGTAAAACAAACACGTGCACATTTGAATAATCAGCTTCACCTTATGGGGGAGAGAAGCTGTAGGTTACTGAGGAAGCGTCCCTGTTGCAGTCCTGAGTTGGCCCTCCATGTGAGTGGATGAGGGTACACTAATTTGATTTCACGGCATGCCGTTGAAGATGCATTAATCTTTCCTAGACCATCGCACGGCCCTAAGCAGCTGGAGAAAGAGGGGCGAGTGAGACGAAGGGAGAGAGGAAAGCGGGGTCGGAGTGAGGGAGTTACGTGCCTCCCATGCTAACAACGTTCTCCTGCCAAAAGAAGAGCAGAGCTGAGCAGAGCATCCCTCGAGGCATGCAGTGTAAACAGTGCACACCATCTCTAAATCACATTCACACCATCATAGACTGACATTCTCTCTCATCTCTCTCTCTATCTTTCTCTCTCTCTCCCTTGTTCTTTATTTTTCTCTCATTTGTTCTCTATCTCCCACTCTCTCTCCATCCCCTGCACAGCACTCTAGTAATGAAAGCCGGGAGCGAGAGAGATGGTCAGTTTGATTCTCCTGGCTATGTCAGTATATTAGTGTTTTTCTTTATATAATGTTGACTGTTGTGGGTCTCGCAATTTTATCAAGGTTTACGAACAGCTATGGTGCTGTCGAATCTAGGTTTTTCTACTTTGAAAACCTATATTTTTCAACTAAAAGATTAAAAGATGTCTTGCAATTACTAAAAATGTAGTAATCTCAAGAGCATCTCATTCCAAAATCATGGGAATTAATATGGAGTTGGTCCCCCCTTTGCTGCTATAACAGCCTCCACTCGTCTGGGAAGGCTTTCCACTAGATGTTGGAACTTTGCTGTGGGGACTTGCTTCCATTCAGCCACAAGAGCATTAGTGAAGTCGGGCACTGATGTAGGGGTGATTAGGCCTGGCTCGCAGTCAGCGTTCCAATTCATCCCAAAGGTTTTTGATGGGGTTGAGGTCAGGGCTCTGTGCAGGCCAGTCAAGTTCTTCCACACTGATCTCAACAAACCCTTTCTGTATGGACCTCACGTTGTGCACGGGGGCATTGTCATGCTGACACAGAAAAGAGCCTTCCCCAAACTTTTGACACAAAGTTGGAAGCACAGAATTGTCTAGAATGTCATTGTATGCTGTAGCGTTAACATTTCCCTTCACTGGAACTAAGGGGCCTATCTCGAGCCATTAAAAACAGCCCCACACCATTATTCCTCCTCCACCAAACTTTACAGTGGGCACTATGCTTTTGGGAATTAAGAGTTCTTCTGGCATCCGCCAAACCCAGATTCGTCTGTCGGACTGCCAGATGGTGAAGCATGATTCATCACTCCAGAGAACGCATTTCAACTGCTCCAGAGTTGCAGCAAGCTTTCCACCACTCCAGCCAATGCTTGGCATTGCACATGGTGGTCTTAGGCTTTTGTGCGGCTGCTCGGCCATGGAAACCCATTTCATGAAGCTCCTGATAAACAGTTGTTGTGCTTCCAGAGGCAGTTTGGAACTTGGTAGTGAGCGTTGCAACCGAGGACAGGCGATTTTTACGCTCTACTTGCTTAAGTACTCGCGGTCCCGTTCTGTGAGCTTGTGTGGCCTACAACTTTGCGGCTGAGCTGTTGTTGGTCCTAAACGTTTCCACTTCACAATAACAGCACTTACAGTTGCCTGGGGCAGCTCTAGCAGGGCAGAAATTTGATGAACTGGCATGTTGGAAAGGTGGCACCTTATGACGGTGCCACATTGAAAGTCACAGACCTCTTCAGTAAGGCCATTCTACTGCCAATGTTTCTCTAAGGAGATTGCATGGCTGTGTGCTCGATTTTAAACACCTGTCAGCAGCGGGTGTGGCTAAAATAGCTGAATCCACTAATTTGAAGGGGTATTCACATATGTTTGTATATATGGTGTATGTTGTAGTATTTCTAAAACTGGTATTATTTGCTATATGATAATCTGGTATTCAAAGTATTTTGTTGCATTTCAAAGATCACTGCAATGAGTGTAACAGAGAGCTATTAGTATGATACGTGCTAGGCCATCTATCATCCATATTTTGCCTGCATCCTATAGGCTGGCCCCCAGACAACAGTGTGCAATGATAACTGGTGTCACATAATCAAAGCAAATCCATGGCCTGGAGGCTATACTTCTCATATCGCACTTTGGAGCAAAGTGAAGGGGAAAAAAGATCCTTAGATGAGAAATGTCCCCAGGTCGGTTTTTGGTCAGTTGAAATCAAAGAACCAGAGGGAGGGGAGAGGAATGAGATAAATGTTGTCTAGCTACCACAGTTAACTGTCTGACTGGAAACCCCCCACCACAGCCCACAAAATCCCCACCCCCTATCCTATTGGCCCACCCAACTGCCATTTGGCTCTGGGGCTCTGAGCTGAGCTGTCTGCCAATGGCTTCTTTCTTTTCTTGTTCTGGATCCATTTGAACTACTCGGCCGGCGGTGGAAGCATCAAACGCCACGTGTCACGTAGGATCCAGACCCCTTCCCGTTCCGGGTTTCAAAGAAAATTATTAAGGCATGGAAATATTAATATGCTCTTCACAGGGGTCTGTGAGGATGCAATTTCCATCATGCCCATGTATATTTCGCCATGTGGGGAAAAAAACAAATTTCTCTGATGTTTCTGCACACAGAAGAGTGGCGAGTCTGCTGATACTGAAGCTTGCAGAGAGGTGTAAATAGATTGGCCTGGTATTAAATTAAGGGGTGTGACAGGAGTTTTTTATCACTCTCTAATTTGGTTAACGCCCCTGGAATATGTAATCATATCGATGGCAACATCCTGGACTGGTTCGTTAGTATATTCATGGTTCCAGGGATATTAGTTCAAATAAACTTTGGTCGTTTGCCTTGTGGATCAATTCTGACAAGTCTTTTGATTATGGTTTTATGGGGAACCTACTTTATAGTGTGAGCTTTATTGTGATTTTAGCTGGCGCAGTCGGCTAGCTAGAGACTACAACTACTTTACTGTGTTCTGTGGTTCAGAATTCAAGTGAGAAAAATCAATTAATAATCAGTGTCCTCCAGTATTCACACAGGAATATTTCACAGACGGTCATTGAACATGGTAATTGAAAAAACAATCCATCTCCATGGTTGAGGTAAGGAGCTAAATTCAAGAGCTGTATGCATGAAGGAAAGCTCGGCATGTCCGAATTTGATTAGCTGCTCTTGCTGGGTAAATAAATGAATTAATCCTGCCTATTGTCCTTGAGATGTATTCACCTAGATCCCTCGTGGGAGAAAGGAAGTTAATTAAGATCATGGTAAAGGTGCGTTTCTGAGTCGTTGCTTGTAAATGTTGTGGTTCCTTAAGCCTGCATCGGCCACCTGAAAAAGTACATAATAGTAAGGGAAAGTGGCATTTTGTGAGGAAATATTATATTCTCCATTTCATATAAATGTATCGCAATCATGATTTATATCTTGACCTTAATATTATTATTAATTGTTAGAACGGAAGAATGGTGTGGGAAATTATAACAATTTCCCGATGATGTAGTCAAAAAATGGAGAGAGTGAACAAATGTGAATGATGATGAAGGCCAGTGATGAAGTTACGTCTAGCAACTTGCTGATGCCAGCCTGGCGTGCTGATTCAATGTGGCGTTGTCCGGATGGATGACTGTATATTTGTATCTCACAGGAGAGAACCACACCTTTGCCGTGGCAATCTCCAGGATGAGACGTTCCCCCAGAAGTCCTGGGGTCACTGACGCCAGGAGAGGTGTGAAGACTGATAACTCTAATCAACAAAATGTAGGTTACTGTGTGAATTACGTTTTCATGTTTGGATTGTTTCAAGAGTTCATAAAGAGCTACGAATTTGGATATGTTTTATTGTACTGTAAGTGCTATTTATTGTTACAGGAAGCTGTTTGTCGGACGGCGGTCAGCTCGAAGAGGAACGACACAGGTGCGCTCCTACAGTATCATACAGTTTTGAGGTGTGGTGATTACTTTAGAGAATTGGTGTGAAGTTTGATGCCTTTTGTTTTAATGTTTTGGGCCATGCAAAGTGATGCTAATTAGACGATAGGAGATACTGGGATTTGGCACTCTTGGAATAATAAAATCTGGGTTGAAATATCTAGGAATTACTTTCTTGGATTATTATTTGGTGAATGGTCTAATGGTAGATGTTATTCAGACTATACATAGCATATACATTGCATTCGGAATGTATTCAGACCCCTTCCCTTTTTCCACATTTTATTATTTATTATTATTTATTTATTATTATTCTAAAATTGATTAAATAAGACATTTTCCTCATCAATCTACACACAATACCCCATAGTGACAAAGTGAAAACATAAATATATATTTTTTTTTACAAATGCATAAAAAATTACAAACATAAATGCCTTATTTAAATACGTGTTCAGAACCTTTGAAATGAAACTCGAAATTGACCACAGGTGCATTCTGTTTCCATGTATCATCCTTGAGATCTTTCTACAACTTGATTGGAGTCCACCTGTGGTAAATTCAATTGATTGGACATGATTTGGAAAGGCTGTCTGTATAAGGTCCCACCTTAGGATGCAGGCCATGGAAGAACCGGGACATTTTCAGCTTCCAGGAATTGTGTACAGATCCTTGAGACATGGGGCCATGCATTATCATGCTGAAACATGAGGTGATGGCTGTGGATTAATGGCACGACAATGGGTCTCTGGATCTCGTCATGGTATCTCTGTGCATTCAAATTGCCATATATAAAACGCATTTGTGTTTGTTGTCTGTAGCTTATGCCTGCACACTCAATAACCCCACCACCATCATGGGGCACTCTGTTCACAACGTTGACATCAGCAAACCACTCGCCAACACGACTGCCATCTTGCCTGGTACAGTTAAAACTGGGATTAATCTGTGAAGATTTTTCCAGCGTGTCAGTGGCCATCGAAGGTGAGCATTCTCCCACTGAAGTGTCGAGACCCTGGTAAGGACGATGAGCACGCAGATGAGCTTCCCTGAGACGGTTTCTGACAGTTTGTGCAGAAATTATTTGGTTGTGCAAACCAACAGTTTCATCAGCTGTCCGGGTGGCTGGTCTCATACGATCCCTCAGGTGAAGAAGCCGGATGTGGAGGTCCTGGGCTGGTGTGGTTACACGTGGTCTGTGGTTGTGAGACCGGTTGGACGTACTGCCAAATTCTCTAAAATGACGTTGGATGCGGCTTATGGTAGAGAAATTAACATTCAGTTCTCTGGCAACAGCTCTGGTGGACATTCCTGCAGTTAACATGCCAATTACACTCTCCCTCAAAACTTGAGACATCTGTATTGTGTGACAAAACTCCACATTTTAGAGTGTCCTTTTATTGTCCCCAGGTCAAGGTGCACCTGTGTAATGATTATGCTGTTTAATCAGCTTCTTGATATGCCTGTCGGGTGGATCTTGGCAAAGGAGAAATGCTCACTAACAGGGATGTAAACAAATTTGTGCACAAAATTTGAGAGAAATAAGCTTTTTGTGCATATGGAACATTTCTGGGATCTTTTATTTCAGCTCATGAAACATGGGACCAACACTTTTCATGTTGCATTTATGTTTTTGTTCAGTATAATTGCATAACGGTTATATTGGACACATGTAACGTATAGTATTCCGAGTGGTGATGCAAGGCTTGCTACCTTGGCTTGACCTATTGGATACGCTTATGGGCCTATAGCATTCAGATTAAGTCAAACTGAAGATTGTATTATGGTCAAATTCCTGCTACGCTAATTCTCTGTCATCCTCAGTCGAAGTGGAATTTCACCAATCTACACTGACAGTAGAATGATAGTGAACGATTTTGCAGTCTGAACTTGAGTCCAATGCCAAAAGAAGGTGTTAAAAGATGATGTGAAGGGCTTTGTAGTCAATTGGGCTCAGCGTCAGACTGCTTCTGGGATTGGAGAATATCTGTCTGTATTTGCTAATATTAATACTCAGATCAATGTTAATATGTGTTCTGGCTGTCGGGGAGACTGGTGTAATTCCGGTCTTTAGTAAGGAAGCATTGTCTGGAGATTTCCGTTCCACATCTCCCTAAGCCTTTGTTGGGGAATCCTGGGTCTGTGCAGAATTTGTGAGAAATGTATGGCATTATAAAATAGACAACAACACCAACTCAAATGGGTAGTGGTGTTTCTACCTGTGTAGAGACATGCGGATATAAGTGATGCCATTTTTAGATATAAGCAGAGATTTGCAGATAAAAGACAGATTTAGCAGTTTATATGTTCTTCAATCAAGTCATGAAATCATGGCCTTTCAATTTTCTTTCAATGGCAAAATGGCAAAACTTAGACTAGAGGGCTGACAAATTGCATGGAGAGAGTAGACCCTTCCTTGAACATGCCAGGTAATCTGGTTAAAAGCCTTGACACGGGTCAATAAAGTACTGTCTCTAGGGGAATAGTGTGTGCTGTGCAGCAGATAGAGGCCCTGTCGCTGCATAGACATGCTACAGTATAGACTAGAGGTGATTGAAGTGAAGCCCTTAGCCAGTGACAGCCCCTGCCTAGATGTCAATGTAAGCCAGTGTAATTGCACATGACATTAAGAAAATGCATGTGCTAACAGGGAGTGCACACATCATTATTTCTCAGCATAACACCTCATTAATATTTGTTTTTTTGTGTTATCCCCCCCCCCCCCCCCCCTGATTCTGTGAGGAGGGCTGCACTGCTAATCTGGATTGGGAATGACAGGGAGATGAATCTTCTTGACTCCAGGCATGTGTTTCCTGTCTTGCATTCTAATTAGACGACACACCCCACCGCCTGTCGACCCCGGCAACATGGCCTCTGGAAAAAGTGGCACGCTGGCGGTGGAAGATCATAAAGTACAAGAGGCCTGGCGTCTTCGTAAAGTAGCGTGTGTGCCGTGTGTGGGATTCGTTGCGTTATGAAAAAGGTCATATGGCTGAAAGCGAGGTGTGATCTATTCATCAAAGTCACGGGGCGGAATTGCCGCCACCTCATTCCTCATTCCTGGTCCTCGCCCTTTCGTCAGGTGGTTTGGGGTCAGGTGTGTTGTGATCTGCAGTTAGCAGCAGTGCTTGTGGAAGGCATATTGCCTTGTACTACTCCAACCCATAGAGTAAGAACTGTAGAGATCCTATCACCCAAAAGCGTGTAAGATAAAATAAGCCTTTTGAGTTGGATTGGATCATCTGTGTATGAAAATATCCTCTCTTCACACATAACAGTGTGGTTTGGCTTAGCCAGCGAAATGTTGATGATTCATCACTCATGTTGTACACTATCTACAATTAACAGTGTGCGGTAGATTATCTTGTTTCTCTTCTAATCCTGCTGAGGGGAGAATCAATTCTGCAATCTGTAATGTGCAACTGCGTGCTAAACACCATCTTTGATACAATGCTGTTAGGGTAGAGGTCAGACTGGCATACAGGAATAATACAAATACATCATGTTAGATAAGAAAATGTACAGGCCGACTTCTTTGTATATCTCGCAGGTGCAGTAAACGGAAATGTCGATAAAGAATTTTCTTACAATGTAATACCTGAGCATCAAGATGTTGCTCACTGTCTGTATTTTTTTCCACATTTCCCATGGTTATACAATTCCAATTGCTTAACCAATACCTACATTTTTCTACATTATTTTGTGCCTTTCCCATCCTCCCTTAAAAATAATAAATCTGTCGCCCCAAAACAACCCTGGATTCTCTAATCCCAGATTCCATTAAGTTTCTTTATTGTTTCTTTCCTCCGACATCAGTCCTTCCCTCCGTTCCTTCTTTTGGTAGAAATATAAACCGCCTTCCTCAATAAGCTGCAAATCTCATCATCAGCCTAAAAGAAAAAGCTGTTATTCTTTCTCCTGCTGCTGTTATTCTCCTCTCCTAATTATGCAGAATGGCATCAAGTTTCCAATATTATCCTGCTGCTACACAGACAGGGTATAATTTCTATTGAGACAATAATGTACTGTCCTGATGGTGGCTAATGCCATAGATGAAGAAATGTGTTATATTGCAAAGGCAAATTATATTTAAAGCTGTATTTCAACGCATGTGTGGTTATTTCAGTTCAGTGTTTCCCGTACAACACATGGGGTTGATGGTTGATGGCATCAGGCCTTCAGTGTAGAGAGATAACAGTCAGACAGTGTGCTTTTAGAGAAACTAGTCTGACATGGTGGAGATGGGAATGTTCTTGACCCGTTTCCCACACAAACTTAAAGGTCATCTTTTGTGAGAGAAAGTCGCAGTTCAGCAAATTATCTAGTTGTCTGTGGCAAGATTATACTTCTAAAACATTTTAGTTTGCAGCTAATTTAACTATTCATTAGGGGTAAATGTAATGCTACTTACTGTTTATATTATTATTATTATTTTTATTTCTTATTGTTTCATTCACACCTACTGTCACGACTCCCGCCGAAGTTGGCTCCCCTGCCTGTTCGGGTGGCGCTCGGCGGTCGTCGTCACCGGCCTACTAGCCGCCACCGATCCCTTTTCCCTTTTCTGTTTGTTCTGTCTTATTAGTTGCACCTAATTGTGTTTTCCTTATGGGCTTCCTTATTTAAGTCTAGTAAACACGCCCTTGTTTTGTGCGGGATTAATTTTGTGTTACGTGTTGTGTCGTTGGGTTGGTTAGTGCTCCGGACCGTGTACCCTGTGTTTTGAGTTGGTCAGTATTTTTGTGCCCTGTGTTTTGGGGCATTGTATTTTGGTGCCCTGTGTTTTGGGGCATTGTATTTTGGTGCCCTGTGTTTTGGGGCATTGTATTTTGGTGCCCTGTGTTTTGGGGCATTGTATTTTGGTGCCAGATTAAAGTGCACAATTCCCTTCAACCCAGTCAATTCGTGACACCTACACTGTTGGAGCTCGGCGCTTAAGTATTTGTACTCTGCAACTACCCTGTGCATGTGACTAAATACAAATAAAAATGAATAAATAGAATTGCCTCAATCATTTTTAAAAATCGAATCTATTTGTGTACACTGAAATAAAAATAGAATTGTCTCAATCATTTTTAATAATCAAATCTATTTGTGTACACTGAATTAAAAATAGAATTGTCTCAAGAATTCGAAACTGAAAACGAGTGCCTCAGCCGTGGCCAGTTTGCTGGTCTACTTCTGTATACCCCCTTTATAAACAATAAATTGGCCCCGCTTTTCTGTTGTGGCAATCTCACACTATAACATGAATGTATGGCTTTGTTTACTACTTTGACCCACACTGCTGCAACAGTGATTCATCTTCGACACCTTATTACAGTTACTTGCAATGAGATTACAATTTCAGTGCCGTTTTCTGGGATCTAACTAGACCTACTGGGAATATGTTAGTTGAGAATGATATGAGTGGGAGACATTGCCATCCCTCCTGTCCTGTATTACTGTCATGTTATAGAGCCCAGATATAATTATGCATTTGAATAATGCTGTGCAATATCTCCTTCTAAATGATCGGGGAGGCTAAATTATTGGCCTCTTAATGTAATTTCAGCCTCTCTGAATAGAACGTTATTTGATCAATTAGTTTTAGGCCTAGATTGTCATCTCTCACATTTAATTTCTCAGTATATCATGTTCTTTGACAACAATTCAATGGAGGCTACTGTTCAGAAATGGAATTGACCACTATGTCTGGCTACATGGCATGCGGCGTGCCCAGAGAGAAATCTGGGCAGAAATATGTCTATTTATTATGAGTTATTTGTTAGAGTTATGGTCCAGTTTCCTCAGGATCACAAAAGTTAAGTGAAGAAAGTGTAAGCATTAAACATAAATAGATGTATTTCACTATAAACTACTTCAGATTATTGTAATGCACCCTAAAAACCTTGAATAAGATTGATGATAATTGTAACTATATTTGTAAGGTCTTGAACCTGAGATGTAACCTGCATGATTATAATGACTGTAATCAGGTAAGATGCCATCAGTTAGCAGAACTCTGACCTCAAGGGCTATTCTAGCATCAGACACGTGTTTTATCTCTGAACTATGAAGAGGCAACACTGTATCTAGAGGGAAAACTCACTGTGGATATGCATATTACATGATTTCGACCTTGTTGTAAAATTTAGTGGCCACAAAATGGAAATCATTGTTCTCAACCCTTCTCCATTTTATTTATACTGTACTGTCCCAAAGGAATTGTTATACAAACCTCATTGTACTGTAATTCCAGGATTATTCTTTGCATTACCATTTCTAAAATACTAGCAAAATATTTATTGACTACTTGGATTCCCCTGAGGGGTTAACACCACCTGTATCTGCTTCTCATTGGTTGGCTCTCCCTGAGGGACTGGAGTCTTCTCCAAATATAGACCACTGATATGCAAACATTTTAATGAGGGGACTTATCTGTTCCTGGTCCTTGTTTAAGCATCTTAGCTCTACTTCTGCCCTGCATTAACATATTTCCCCCTTACTCTGAGATCACAATCCAATTGTATGTCCTTGAAAGTGGATAAACCAATAAAAAAAGTGTATTTTTGGCGACGGCACGGAACCAGTAATCCAATAAATAATAGCACTTAGCAGCCACATTTAAATGAGGGGACCTTCCTCCTCTCTCCTGATGCCATCCATGCTCACAGTTGGGGGTTGTCTGCCAGTATTACCCACGGTGGGTGGTCCGGAGCACGGAGCCAGCCTGCCAGGCTTCGGGCCTATCAGAGGAGAAGGCCTGAGCCATCGTAAGTACACACTCTGCTCTCCAGTTAACCTATCTTACTGTATGGATCAGCATTGCCGCCAACTAAGCACCATCCTGAAATCCATATTTTTCATTTTTCTAACATTCTCAGTGTGTGGGGACACATTATACATTGCACACAAGACTGTCTTCTCTTCTCTGTTAAGACCATGATGTCTAGATGGATCGTTATCTTCCGACACATCTTTGTTTTGTTTCCTACCTTGTGCTCATTAGTCAGACGCCACAAAAGGAATTGCTGTCGCAATTCAGCCTGTGTTAATTTCTCATGGAATATCAATTATGCTCCATAATGGGAAGCAGCCCTGCACACAACCTGGAGGGGATCAGGGTCCCTCTCTCTGCAATCATCCCAAATCACCCATCCATCCATTGCTCTCTCCCTCCTATCCCTCTCTCCCATCTTCTCCTCCATTCTTCAGTTCATTGAGAGACTCATACTTTCTAATTAGTACCGATGAGGAAAGGGACTTCATTACCGGCCGACTATGAATCATTATCTGATGTAATTGGCCCTCCATTCCCCTAGGAGGTGCCCTGCTCCAGCCCACACAGCTGGAAGAGCCTTCAATGGCACTGAAGGAGGCCTGGGGAGTGTTCCAATAATCTCTCCTTCCTCCTGAAGTGTACGCTTGTTCACTACGTCCCATACTTATAAAAGCATTGGATTGGTGTTGGCATGTGCTAAAATAAGTTTCCATATACCAGTAATTTCCTTTAAAATGCATGAAGGTTGGGATGAAAGATAGATAATTGGGACATAGCCCTACAGTCTGTGCAGTTCTGATGATGACCAACTTTCTCTGCTGCAGTGATGTCATTAATAATTTCTATGTCAGCAGGAGCTAACAGATTCCTATTAATCATAGTTTAGGAAGTGTTTGGATGTAGTGCTTCATACCACCATGATCTGAAAAATACTTACTTACTTTGTAATGGTTGTCCATGTCCAACCCAGCTAATGTTTTGTCTGCATAAAATACAATAGTGTGGACAACATTTGCAAACCATACAGCATCAGGAAATAGGCCTAATCTAAATGGAGATTCATCTCCCGTTCCATTTCATCATCAGTGGTGAATTAGCATGTGCTAATGACCTCAGGAATGTTGATTGGTGCCAAACCTTCTGTTTACTTCTGAAAACCTAGAGGTGATCTGCTCAACCCGAGAGAGAGAGAGAGAGAGAGAGAGAGAGAGAGAGAGAGAGAGAGAGAGAGAGAGAGAGAGAGAGAGAGAGAGAGAGAGAGAGAGAGAGAGAGAGAGAGGGGGTGGCATCACTCTCCAACACATCAATCCCCTGCCTCTGTCAGCCTCACTTTAATAATTAGCCCGCTAAGATTACACCCAGAAACATTTCTAGTGAGCTTTCTTTCTCTTCTTGCTTTCTCCAGTTCCTGTATGCTTGGTCCCTCTCATTTACAGGGTGATTAGCATGTCTGACTGTGCCCTGTGATGCAGTGTAGTCTCTCTAAAAATGATTTCCTAATGCTAATTGCTAATTGAAAAATTAGAAAGTCAATTAGAGTGCTGGAGATCTAATTAAGGGGGAATTGAATGAAAATCTCACTCCAAACTCGATTGGCTTCCTCCAATTTATAATCTCCTCAAGGCTCAAATTTACTCTGATGATGTGTGCGTGCACTGCTGTGTTTCGTCCCCGAAAATGCAATTGACTTTCGGTCACACTTTATTTAGATAGTTTGTTGATATCTGGACTATCTATTGAAGAAGAAACTGGTTGCTAAGGTTACGGTTAGGTTTTGAATAAGAGTTAGGTTAAAGGTTAGGTTTAAGGTTAAGAGCTAGGATTAGGGTTAGTAGATAGTTGAAATGTTACTGAAGGTCTGTAGAGCATCTACAGATGGACTCTTCAAGTGTTACCTGACATTCAAAGCACAAGCGTCTGACTGATTGATTTGGATTCAATCACTGCCACTTCCCTGTCTCTCTGAGAAATATTTTTTTAAAACCATGTAAACTTACTACCTGAATGCTTTCAGGAAAGCCTATACTAAACAAGATAGGAAAATGCAGTAGAGCCACTCATTTAAGGCCTTAACACTGTGGCCTAGTAATGTTAGGAGCTGAGCTGCTTCTTTTTAGTCACGAAAGAGCGGCACCTAAAATGTCTTAGTTAAGCACCTCACCACCATTCTGGTAGGAGTCGACGGTGAAAGGAAGATGTCACTCATGACAAACTGGTCTGCGAGCACAAGCTTGCTACTCATCAGATATATTGTCAGAGGGTGGGGTGTGCTCTGTCTGTCTAAGAGCTATAACTCCCTGGTAGCACTGTAGCCATCTCACATCATTGTTTACCTGTTGGTGTACCTCATGGACGAGGAAGAGGCGGACGTTGTGTGATTATAAATAATAACAGCCCGTAGCAGAGGCAGATAATGTGCCAACACGCCTAGTTGATGCATGATGCAGTAAAGACACTTTGTAGCATCACTGTAGGGGTTCTGTGATAAACAGCTGCATGAGAAATTAAGTAAATTCATCTATGGATCTATGGATTTCACATGACTGAGAATACATATATGCGTCTGTTAGTCACAGATACCTTTAAAAAAAGGTAGTGGATCAGAAAATCAGTCAGTATCTGGTATGGCCA
This sequence comes from Salvelinus fontinalis, assembly GCF_029448725.1. Taxonomy (NCBI): domain Eukaryota; kingdom Metazoa; phylum Chordata; class Actinopteri; order Salmoniformes; family Salmonidae; genus Salvelinus; species Salvelinus fontinalis. The sequence continues at coordinate 15,990,114 of NC_074672.1, read as the reverse complement.
CCATTTGCCTCATGCAGAGCGACACATCTCCTTTACATAGAGTTGATCAGGCTGTTGATTGTGGCCTGTGGTATGTTGTCCCAATACTCTTCAATGTCTGTGCGAAGTTGCTGGATATTGGCGGTAACTGGAACAGTCTGTTGTACACGTCGGTTCAGAGCATCCCAAACATGATCAACAGGTGACATGTCTGGTGAGTATGCAGGCCATGGGAGAACTGGGACATTTTCAACTTCCAGGAATTGTGTACAGATCCTTGAGACATGGGGCCGTGCATTATCATGCTGAAACATGAGGTAATGGTGGTGGATGAATGACACGACAATGGGTCCTCATCACGGTATCTGTGTGCATTCAAATTGCCATCGAAAAAGTGCAATTGTGTTGGTTGTCTGTAGTTTTTGCCTGCCCATACCATAACCCCACTTCCATGTTGTCACAACATTGACAACAGCAAACCGATCACGCACACAACGCCATACACGCTGTCTGCCATCTGCCCGGGATTCATCCATGAAGAGCACACTTCTCCAGTGTGCCAGTGGCCATCGAAGGTGAGCATTTGCCCACTGAAGTTGGTTACGACGCCGAACTGCAGTCAGGTCAAGACCCTGGTAAGGACGATGAGCACGCACATGAGCTTCCCTTAGACGGTTTATGACAGTTGTGCAGAAATTCTTCGGTTTTGCAAACCAACATTTTCATCAGCTGCCCGGGTGGCTGGTCTCAGATGATCCCGCAGGTGAAGAAGCCAGATGTGGAGGTCCTGGACTGGCGTGGTTACACGTGGTCTGCGGTTGTGAGGCCAGTTGGGCTTACTGCCAAATTCTCTAAAACAACATTGGAGGCAGCTTATTAATTCTCTGCCAACAGCTCTGGTGGACATTCCTGCAGTCAGCATGCCGATTGCACGCTCCTTCAAATCTGAGACATCTGTGGCATTGTGTCGTGTTTTTAGAGTGCCATGTTATTGTCCTCAGCACAAGGTGCCCCTGTGTAATGATCATGCTGTTTAATCAGCTTCTTGATATGCCACACCTGTCAGGTGGATGGATTATCTTGGCAAAGGAGAAATTCTCACTAACAGGGATGTAAAAACAATTTTTTTGAGAAAAGTTGAGAGAACTAAGCTTTTTGTGCGTGTGGAACATTTCTGGGATCTTATATTTCAGCTCATGAAACATGGGACCAACACTCCGCATGTTGCGTTTATATTTTTGTTCAGTATGTTATGAAAAACAGAGATACATTTTTTGAATAGAATCTGGAACATAACTCCAAGGCCAAAGGTGACATTCAGATATGATCTAATCCTTAAGTGGAGCACACGGCTCCTCTCTCTGTGCTTTTAAATCCACAATGTGTTCAAAAGCTCTGCAAACATTATGAATATTCATTGGCTCAGTGTTCTGTGGGCTCTGCTAAGCTTATTCCCCTGTGGTGATCTAAAGCAGCTTCCCTCATTGACTGTGAAACGCTAGGACAAACCCTCACCTTCACTTTTCCTCCTGCTTACTCTACTTTCTTTCTCCGTGGTCGACAGAGAGATTGCTGAAACAGGACAGGGTGAATTTTCTAAGCAATTTTCCTTTAAAGTCCTTTCTATGAAATGCCAGCCATGACAAATGAGACTACTGTTTCAAAACGACACTGCTGATCTAGGTTTTATTGTTTCGTTGTAATGCATGGTACACGTGTGTGGACAAAGCCTGCATGCGTGTGTGCGTGTGTCTGTACATCAGTGCCTGCATGCATGTTTGTAAGGTCATTCATTTGGCACATTTGATGTTTTGTCTCTTCTCACCAATGCCGTGTCAGTCTACTACAGTATACCTTCAGGTGCTGCTTGAGAAAGGAGGCCACGCTCAAATTCTGCTCTTGATGTCTAGTCCAGATACTTTAATGTAATGGTGTCTGGGTGTGTTACTGGTAGCATGTTGTCCTGCCCAGAATCAACTCTCCTTTACAGGAAATGTGTTTGGACTTCCCAGAACATTCTGTGTTTGGCGCTCTAATTTCTCTAATCCACTAGATTGGTTAATGGTCATTATATAGGAGTTCCTTCCATAATGGCTCTTTAAGAAACCATTAGGGAGTCAACAGTCATAAATAATGAACAATACTGTAATGAGCTTTGGCTTGCGAAAGAGAGAGCCAGGAACTCCATAGTTCTTGTTAATAATGACTGGTCACAGACACTTCATTTGAGGTAACTGTCCAGTGACGATCCTCATTTTAAAAGTAAGGGTATGTTAACTCATACTCAAATACTGTTGTTGACTAATCCTATACTCATAATTGTGGCCAAGCATAAATTGGAGAAAAAAAAACACTTCAAAAACCTCACCTCAAACACCTCTAACATTTTAAATGTAACCTTTATTTAACTAGGCAAGTCAGTTATGAACAAATTCTTATTTATAATGATGGCCTACACCAGCCAAACCCGGATGACGCTGGTGCCAATTGTGTGCCACCCTATGGGACTGCCAATCACGGCCAGTTGTGATACAGCCTGGAATCGAACCAGGGTGTCTGTAGTGACGCCTCAAGCACTGAGATGCAGTACCTTAGACTGCTGTGCCACTCAGGAGCCCAGACCATTTAAAATTTGCTTGCTATTTCCTCATAGAATATGATGTCATACTCCTGGGGAGGATGAGCTGGCCTATCAGCGATCTAGAGGATGATGAGCTGGCCTATCAGCGATCTAGAGGAGGATGAGCTGGCCTATCAGCGATCTAGAGGAGGATGAGCTGGCCTATCAGCGATCTAGAGGAGGATGAGCTGCCAAATCAGCAGTCTACTCGCAACAATATTGTTTATGACCGGTATAAACCCACACCATTCTGTTGTTGGGGTACGCCCACACCATTCTGTTGTTGGGGTACGCCCACACCATTCTGTTGTTGGGGTACGCCCACACCATTCTGTTGTTGGGGTACGCCCACACCATTCCAACACAGAAAAGCTACTTAATTACAATGGTTTGGAAGGAAAACAATTTCACTCATATTGTAAGTAATTATAGGTCATATATCATAGAAATCTGGAAACACTGGACAATTACTTTAAAACATTAACTCTGATTAATTTGTAAATATGTATTAGAGTAGGGATAGTAGAGTGTATGAGGGATGACTGACGGGGAACAGGAATAATATAGAAAATGACTTCCTATATGACTCTCCAAACAGCCACTCTTAACTAAGTCCATAAATGAACTCACACCAATAGTAATATTAGAGTTAGCCCGCAGGAGATGTATTATTAGCTTTGTTGTATAAGCATTGAGTTGGTTACAGTACAGAAAATGTCCTTGCATAAGTCTACTAATAGGAGCTATACTGTGTACTGAAGAAGAGGAAGAGAGTTTGTCATGGAGAATAAAGTAGGGACAGGGAAGTGGTGGATGCACAGTAGAGAGCAGAGAGTTTCCTCTTGTCTGTTGTTCTCATCTTCCTTCTCTGTGTCCTGTGGGTACACTAGTATCATCCTCTCTCTCATGTGGGGTAGAGCAAAATGTCCCAGCTCTCCGTGGGGCCATTGTCCCCTGTGACAGAGAAGGCCCCCGCAGCCGCAAGTGACAGGCCTGGAGAGAGGGGAGAGCGGAGAGGGGGGAAAAGTCACTCCCATCTGGTTCAGCCGGATCAGCCTGGTCAGAGCAGTGGCCAGAGAGGGGCAGAAGGGGCCATGTGTCCCCCCATATCAGTGCCATCCCCTCTCTCTCTTTCTCCAGATGCAATGTCCACTTCGAAAGATACACTCCCTGTCTGATTATATGGAAAAAAGTAAGGGAAGGCTTGGAAAAGGTTTCTGGAGATTTCTCATTTCCACATTTTCCCCACAGTAGGCTTCATCTAACACTGGCGTTATTATATTTCTCACTGTTTATGTGAGCTGTTTAAAGTAGGGCAGATTTCACGCTACACTAAGTACTGGTGAATATCAACGTTCCTCGCAGTCATTCAGATGAAATATTCTCATGTGATGGTCATGCCCTTAGCGTGTTGCCAGGGTCAACACAGACACCCTGGACCTAATAGGCTCTCTTTTTCTTATTTACCCAACCCGATATGATGAAGGCTGCCAGCCAATATTTCTGATAACCATGGCTAGCTGTGATTGCAGTGGTTGTTGTTTTGCATTGAATCTTCCTGGTTCCCCTTAAAGGCATTTTTAACAACATGCTCAATTAAGCTCTTTGAGCGCATCCGCACAAATTTCCACGGGAGACAAAAAGTAACGAATTGGCTGTCCTTTCTATGAATTGAGGACACATCACAGAAATATTTGCTACACACTTTTCAAGATAATGTGTAAAATGCATGGGCATTCAGCTCCAGTAGAACGATAAGATGGAGATGAATAAAATGTCCCCTGGAAAAGTATATATAATTTAAGTGGCAAAAACATTTATTCATGTCAAGATGTAATTTTACAATTTTGATAGAAAACAGGTTATAGTGTGATTCTTATTATGTCTGGGGGTTCATAAAATACATGCTCATCCTCTCTGAAATTGACTGATGAACACACAAAGAGATACATCAGCATATATTTTTTTATTGAGAGGGATTATATCCTATCTATCTCTGAAAATGAAGACTGTAGCCACATAAATACTTACCCTTAACCCAATCCCTGTCTTATTTTCTCCACATTTTGGTTCCTATCTGATTCTACCTTCCCATACTATGCACCCTCCTCTCTGTCACTGGCTTCCAGTGCCTTCAGAATGTATTCACACCCCTTTACTTTTTCCACATTTTGTTGTGATACAGCTTTTAAAGGTGATTAAATTTAGATTGTTGGTCACTGGCCTGCAAACAATACCCTGTAATGTCAAAGTGGAATTATGTTTTTAGAAATGTTTACAAATAGTTAAAAAGGAAAAGCTGAAATGTCTTGAGTCAATAAGTATTCAACCCCTTTGTTATGGCAAGCCTAAATAAGTTCAGGAGTAAATATTTGTTTAACAAGTCACATAATGAGTTGCATGGACTCACTCTGTTGTGCAATTATCATGTTTAACATGATTTGTGAATGACTATCTCATCTCTGTACTCCACACATACAATTATCTGTAAGGTCCCTCAGTCGAGCAGTGAATTTCAAACACAGATGCAACCAAAAAGACCAGGGAGGTTATCCAATGCCTCGCAAAGAAGGGCACCTATTGATAGATCACTTTTTTTTTAAAGCAGACATTGAATGTCCCTTTGAGCCTAGTGAAGTATTAATTACACTTTAGATAGGTTATCAATATAAACCGCTCAGGGATTTCACCAATAGACCAATGGTGACTTTAAAACAGTTACAGAGTTTATTGGTTGTGACAGTGTAATGAGCTCGCTGAGAGTCAGGAAGCAAGTTCAGGGAGCGAGTGTTTTAATAAATAAATGAAACAATAAACACTTAACACAAACAACGCACCGACATGAAAACAGAGTCAATAACACCTGAGGAAGGAACCAAGGGGAGCGACAGATATAGGGAAGATAATCAAGGAGGTGATGGGGTCTAGTCGAGTGTCATGAGACACAGCTGCGCGAGACGATGGTGACAGGTGTGCGGGATAATCAGCAGCCTGATGACCTAGAGGCCGAAGAGGGAGTGTAAGTGACAGACAGAAGGAAACTGAGGATGGATCAACAACATTGTAGTTACTCCACAATGTTAACCTAAAAGACAGAGTGAAAAGACAGAAGCCTGTACAGAATAAAACTATTCCAAAACATGCATCCTGTTTGCAACAAGGCACTAAAGTCAGGGGTTTAAAATACTTAAGTAAAAATACCTTAAAGTACTACTTAAGTAGTTTTTGGAGGTATTTGCACTTTACTTTACTATTTATTTTTTGGAAAACTTTTACTTTTACTTCACTACATTCATAAAGAAAATAATTCCAAACATTTTCCCTGACACCAAAAAGTACTCATTACATTTTGAACGCTTAGCAGGACAGGAAAATGGTCCAATTCACACGCTTATCAAGAGATCATCCCTTGTCATCCTTACTGCCTCTGATCTTGGCCAGACTAACTTAACACAAATGCTGCATTTGTAAATTATGTCTGAGTGTTGGAGTGTGCCCCTGGCTATCTGTAGTTAAAAAAACAAGAACATTGTGTTGTTTGCTTAATATAAGCAATTTGAAATGACTTATACTTACTTTTGATACTTAACTATATTTTTGCAGGTACATTTCTTTTGATACTTAAGTATATTTAAAACCAAATACTTATAAACTTTTACTCAAGTAGTATTTTCTTTTAAGTTATCTTTACTTTAATTCAAGTATGACAACTGTGTACTTTTTACACCACTGACTAAAGTAATACAAAAAAATTGGCAAAGCAATTCACTTTTTGTCCTGAATACAAAGTGTTATGTTTGGGGCAAATCCAGTACAACACATTACTGAGTACCACTCTCCATATTTTCAAGCCTAGTGGTGGCTGCGTCATGTTATTGTTATGCTTATAATCATTAAGGACTGGGGAGTTTTTCAGGATAAAAAATAAACGGAATGGGAAAAAAATCCTAGAGGAAAACCTGGTTCAATCTGCTTTCCCCAGACACTGGGCAATGAATTCACCTTTCAGCAGGACAATAACCTAAAACACAAGGCCACATCTACACTGGAATTGCTTATCAAGAAGACATTGAATGTTCCTGAGTGTTTGAGCTACAGTTTTGACTTAAATCTACTTGAAAATATATGGCAAGATGTGAAAATGGTTGCCAAGCCATGATCAACAACCAATCTGGAAGAGCTTGAAGAATTTTGAAAAGAATAGTGGGCAAATGTTGCACAATCAAAGTGTAGAAAGCTCTTAGAGACTTACCCAGAAAGACTCAAACCTGTAATCACTGCCAAAGCTGATTCTACAAAATATTGACTTAGGGATGTGAATACTTATGTAAATTAGATATTTCTGTATTTCATTTTCAATAAACTAGCAAAAATTGGGTATTTTGGGGTATTGTGTGTAGATGGGTGAGAAATAAAATACATGTAATCCATTTTGAATTCAGGCTGTAACACAACAAAATGTGGAATAAGTCAAGGGGTATGAATACTTTCTGAAGGAATTGTATGTGCCAGTAGGTAATTGCTCGTTGAGCATTGGGGGCCTGTGGGCAGCAGTGCCACGTTTCCGGGGGTGCCCTAGTGTGAAGGGCACACACAGAGCATAGAAGGCTGCCTATGTGTTTAATTATGCAAATGCAAAGTGCCCCATGCTCGTTAGCTTCTGGGCCACAGTACCATGCCAGCTGCCCCACCTCATTCCCTCTCTGTATCCTTGTTATCAATAACTCTATCACTGACTAAAACGGCATGGCAGCATTGTACTGTAGGCATCCCCATGTTGCTTTGTATTGTCCCCCAAACAAATTAATGTTGGGTAAGTAAACATGCCAATACTAGATTTCTCATAGATGTTGTATTCTAAGCTAAACAACAGGTTAAATAGAGTTTTGGATCAACTGTAGAATTACACATAAAAAAAAAAAATGGTATACAACTTCCAATCAGGTTAACCCTCTCTCTGGCCCCAAACCGAGGCTTCTAAGGATGGATCTCATGGAACTGCTCACATTGTAATGGTTTGAAACAAACATATTATAAGGAATTATGAGAATACAATTAACAGGAATTATTCTGTAGGAGTATAAGTAGTATATACTGACATAATTGTGAACTGATACAGAAAGAAATCAATGTATTCAGAGCATGAAATTATGTAAAAGAGACGGTTAGCAATCTCCAGCGGTGAGATTAAACACAATAGAGGTCACAGGGTACAAACTCTAAAGAAATCAACATAACTGTATTATCAAGCACAAATAATAGCATTTTTCACTAAGATCGTCTTGATTGTTCTGTATTTTTGGATAAACATTTTGAGGGATTTATTTGTTCTTTTTCTGGTAAAGTATTTTCGGGGTGGCCCAGACCAGAGAAAGTCCCCCGTTGTCATGACAAATGGATGTCTTCGTTCTCTGCTCTGCCATTTCTGCAAATCAAAAGGCATAACGGTAATGAAAGTGAACAAATGAAATCTAATAAAATAGGGTCACACATCACTGGAAGGGCAACAAATGGGCACTGGAATGGAAGTCATTTTTTTTTCATGTTTCAACAAAAAAACGGGGGAAAAAAGCCATCAGCTCTGGTCAAAAAAGCAAGTTGTTATTTCGCCTGAAGCACAGCTAACTGCATCAACAAAAATATAGGTCTGCGTGGAACTTGGGATGACAGAGGAGGGGCCGTTCATTTTAATGCAGAAGGACAGTTCTTTTGTGAAAAAGCGCTGAGCGATCCAAAACCCAGGCAAAATAGAAAATGTGTGAATAACCTGAATTTTATTCAAACTGATTTCGTCCTTTCCTCCGTCTGTAGACCTACTGACGGAGGTCTTTTTCAAAGCTTGCTATTTCTCTAAGTGATCTGCAGGCAATAGAGGACTGGTTTTTAGACATTTTCTGATATAATTGAACAAATTGTTAAGTTGAAGAACAGTGGGATATGCCCTCATCATGTGATCTGTAAGCACTCAGTACTTTTCCATGTGTGCTTTCAGCTCATAAATGCAACTGGTATAATCTTCTTCAATTGGTTTACTTTTCTTCTACTTTAATTATAATGCACATATCAATAAAGAAATACCAAGGACAAAAGTACCTAAGTCCCTGAAGATGATTGCATTCATACCTAGTTATTCAAGTTCAAAGAGCACTGTTTAAGGACTGATGGCATATTATACTGAACATTATTGGCATTTGTTTTAATCAGAACATACCTTATTAGTGTTTTTTGTGTTTATTTTTTACAAAAAAATGAAAAGTACAGGCTATTGTATGGGACAATATACAAACGTTTTGAGAAAGATAATTTGAAAGATACAATTTTATTGAGTAAATGTATTTATTGGGTTCTTTTCATTTTGACAATTTATTGATATTTGTTGACGTAAAAATCTAAAATGTACAGATTTTTAAGGTTGTGTCATTCGATTTGGGGTGGGGTCACAAGAAATTATTGGGAAGAAAATGGGGTTCCCAGAAATTCTGGCAGAAAAAACTGTGTACCCATTGAAAAAGCTTCATTACCACTTCCTTATTAGAAGATTGTGAATGTTATTGTGTCTGTTCAGAACATCATTTTCCAGGTCCACATTTTGACTTTGACTTATTCATTATTTGAAGCCTTAGCAGAACTTCATTCAGCTCTTTGTTTGTTTCATTACGTTTCTTACTGAACCCCAAAAGTGAACCGGACAGACTTGACTACTCTCTGGTCTCTGACTGAATATGTGCTTTGAAACCTCCATCACACACAGACCCAGGGAAGGAGCCGTGCTATGTTGTGGTGGATGGCTGCAACAGGAAAGAACTGTCTGCCATCCCCTAGTGTTAACTTATTTTGACAGTTGTGAAGGAGCTGTGTTCTCTGAAAATAAATCCTATAAATTGAATGAATAGCTGGAGATCACACAAGAAAATAAACTGTCCAAGTTGTGTGTTGTGGTTGAGCTACTATTTTCTACAGTTTACAGATCATTGCAGGAGTTATGCCTTAAGGGTGAAGGGACTGTGGTCACATATTCCCAGAATCATTGATTTGACTTATTCTCATCTATAAACCTTTTGAAACCCGGAGACACCTGAAACCCCACCTCTTTAAGGAATACCTAGGATAGGATAAAGTAATCCTTCTAACCCCCCCCCCCCCCCCCCCCCCTTAAAAGAGTTAGATGCACTATTGTAAAGTGGTTGTTCCACTGGATATCATAAGGTGAATGCACCAATTTGTAAGTCGCTCTGGATAAGAGCGTCTGCTAAATGACTTAAATGTAATGTAAATGTATGAAACCCTTGTATTCAGTTTCTTATGTAAGTCGTTATAAATTCTCTTTGACACACCTGTAGTATTTACTTTCACAATTCTCCATATTGTGTTAAAACCTTTTTTTCATGTATTTATTTTATTAAACCTTTATTTAACTAGGCAAGTCAGTTAAGAACAAATTATTTTTTACAATGACGACCTACCAAAAGGCAAAAGGCCTCCTGCGGGCCTCCTACGGGGACAGGAGATCTCCATTTACTCTTATCACAGGGCCGACATTTACCCAAAGAAAAAGAAGCCTTCAACCCTGATTGATTTTATTCAGTGGCATGCTTAGGTCTGGATTTGAGGGATTTTCCTCTCTTCATTCCTCTGCGATATGTTCTGTAATTTCAGCAGCAGCTGTATAATAAGGCCCAGCCAGTAGAAGCCCTTTCTAATATATTTTCTCCTCGCTACCTGATGCCAAGCATTACATGGAGAGTATGGATGGAAGGATGCATAGTAGGTGTGCATATAGGATCTTGAGTTTCCTTGTTGTCATGTGTTTTCCTTTTATGCAGGATTTTTTAAATGCTTTTAGAAAAGGGCATTCCAGAGAGAAGAAATGGGATGAGCCATACAGAGGTCTTATCCACAATGGATCGTCTGTGTTCTGCTAGAACATAATACAGCAATAAACAGTGGCCTAGCTGCATGCTGTAGTGTGTTTGTTTGCTGTTGTGCCTCATGATACACTGCTGAATCCTTCCTTTCAACAGCTGTATGCGGAGGATAGCACGCAGTAGGTTACAATGTATAAATGCTGTTAAATAAGATATAGTAACCAATCAAAGGTTTCATACCAGCGGGTATGTGTTACCATGTGCATGTGATGTATATATTTGTTAACTTTGGTTTCCCAACCACCCACCACCCATTCTCATGTCTTTCATGAGAAGGTATTTGCCTGGTGTTAGTTTGGGTTAAAGTAAACCTTCCAGCGTGCGGATCCACATTCATGCACACTGCCCACCACACAGCTCTTCTCTAGGGGGGATAAAACATGCAAGAACCAGTTAACGGTGGGAAAGGTGCACTCACCTCTCCTCTAATGAGGGAGGCCCAGTGCTCAGCTTGTATAGTGAAACACGTCCCGGGTGGGTACAGGCCTAGTTTTCCCGCTACAGTGTCGTCCACAGTCTGGATATAAGCACTATATGTCTCACTGGCATCCACAGCCATTCACAACCCTTACCTAATAGTCTACCCATTCTCCCTCTTCCATCTCTCTGTCTGTCACTAACACTCTGTCTCTCTCTCCATGGAATCATTGCTCTCCAAACGGAATGTAGAGTCAGCATTAACCTTCTAACACCCTATTAAAGTACAAATTGTTCAAAGAGAGGAGCTAAAAAATGCATGTGCATAAAAGCTGACTGTCAATGGAATGTCAGTCTTTTCACAGTATATCTTTGTTTTGGGAGTCCCAGTGGGTCCAGGCTAGGTTGTTTTCATTTCATTATTCATTACATCACAGCTGGTATTCTTACCTTGGGAGTCTTAATAAATCCTCTTAAGGATTAGCCCCCTTTTTTTCAATTTTCACCTAAAATGACATCCCCAAATCTAACTGCCTGTAGCTCAGGCCCTGAAGCAAGGATATGCATATTCTTGGTACCATTTGAAAGGAAACACTTTGAAGTTTATGTAAATGTGAAAGGAATGTAATAGAATATAACACAATAGATCTGATAAAAGATAGTACAAAGAAAAAAAACTACCGTTCTTTTGTATTTTTTTTGTACCATCATCTTTGAAAATCAAGAGAAAGATCATTATGGATTATTCCAGGCCAGGTGCAATTTACATTTTGGCCACTAGATGGCATCGGTGTATGTGCAAAGTTTCAGACTGATCCAATGAACCATTGCATTTCTGTTCAAAGTTTTGTATCAAGACTGCCCAAATGTGCCTCATTTGTTAATTAATAACTTTTCTTGGACAGTGCAGTTAGATTAACAAGAATTTAAGCTTTCTGCCAAAATCAGATATGTCTATGTCCTGGGAAATGTTCTTGTTACTTACAACCTCATGTTAATTGTATTAGCCTACGTTAGCTCAACCGTCCAGTTGAGGTTTCCTTCCAGGGGGTAAAGGGTTATCTAAATCTTCAATATTTTGCCATTCTCTGACCCACTCACAACCTCATAAACTTATCTTCATCTTTGTAGAGCATGATGTCACTTCTGAGACACTCTGACAGGAAAAGCCAGACTCATCTGAGGGAGTGGAGATGTAGTCACTGTGACTAAAGGGCCTGTTACTATGACCACCCCAAACCCAGGCCACATCCAGCCAAAGGTGGATTAGCCTCCCACAACTCCATTCCTCATAGACTTTGCTTTTCATATGTGAAGGATGAGCCTGACTCATCTGTGGAGATCTCCCAATGGCCACCCCAAACGCAGGTCACATCATGCCAAAGGTGGAGAGCCTCTCCTCCACCTCTTCCCCGCGCTCCTCTCCAGTCCTCCAGGCCTGGCACATGTGTGACATATAATTGAATCATTATTAATTTGAGCAGATGTTGCTGTCCCAGGTTGGCAGTGGGCCAATAGATTTCCACTAACACCAACCTTGATGCCAGTGTCCTGCATCCATCCTACCTTGAAATGTCCGCTGACATTGAATGACATAAGGTTAGTCATCAAATCAAATTTTATTCACCCCATATACAATTTACATCAGGTATAAACAGTGCAGCGAAATGGTTACTTGCAAGCTCCATCAACGGTGCAGTACAATAATAATCAAGCTGTCACACCCGGGTCTGTTTCACCCGTCCTTGTGCATGTCTCCATCCCCTCCAGGTGTCGCCCATCTTCCCCATTATCCCCTGTGTATTTATACCTGTGTTCTCTGTTTGTCTGGTGCCAGTTTGTGTTGTTTGTCAAGTCAACCAGCGTTTTTGTTCTCTGTTTTTGCCAGTCGCTGTCTTTCTCGCCGTCCTGGTTTTGACCGTTGCCTGACAGTACAAATAGTCTCTAAGGTGCAGGTCTGAGCAGGTAGACAGCTAAGGTTAGCTGTTGCAACAGTCTGACGGCCTGTGTGTAGAAGCTGACTCAGAGCCCGTTGGTCCGACACCCGATGCGCCGATACCGTTTGCCAGATGGTAACAAAATGAACAGTCCGTGGCCCGGGTGACTGGCATCCTTGATGATCTTCCAGGCATGGTGATCATCATAATAATAATAATATTAATTTATTAATCTTCTATAGAGTTTTTCATGAACAAAATCTTATTGTTATAGTATTATTATTATCATTGCTGATCACAGCTTGTAGATTAGTTTTTATAGAGATGTTTTGCTCTACCTGCAGTACCACAGGAATGTCTATCATACGATCCAATATCTGTGGCCTCTGTGTAGCTCTCATTAGTACTGTAGGTGTGTATACTGTAGGGAGAACTACTCCAGACTGTAATTTAGTTGTGCTAATGTGCAGAATAAGTGGTAATGCGTTGTCAGATTCCACTGAATCTGAATGTGAGTGTGAATGAATCCGTCTGTGCTTGGAGCATACTGAACCTGCAGAGGCAATTAGTACTAATATTCAACACATTATCATTATCTTTCAAGGACGACAAGGGGTCCTCACCTCCTGTTGTTGAAACCACAAAGTCTGGTGACACTACGTATAATATCAGGTCTCCGTTAATCTCAGAGGATAGGAAGTCCCGCTGAGCTCCTCTGAGAGAGGCCACCACCTCGGGACGCTTTGCATGCTACAGCTAAATGTCACCCATCTCCGCTGTAGCAACAAGCCGCAACAACAATGAAGTCTTAATGTCAGATAGACAGCAGGATGCTCAAGGAGAGAAGATCAGTTTTCAATGCTTCTGAAAGGATCATTAGTATTGTAGCTCAAAACGGCAGAGGTGGCTTTCTGTTCTGATGAGACGGAGAGGAGAGCTTTCAAACTCACGGTGTAGTTGCTAATTAATCACTCTTTTTGGCAGTCTCCCGCAGCAATCCATTAGAGTTTAATTTCTAGAAGTCACTGTGCCTCGCCGTAGTACCTCCGATCGCGTCTCCATTGTTTGAGATGGTTTTGTAATAATGTCAGTGTGGATTGATCACACTAGAGGTCTGAATAGGGATAACGTGTCGAGAGGGATAATAATCTAACCACCTCCTTCCTCTCCTCTTTGCAGCGATGTGGACCCCAGACAAAGGAGTCATGGAAAACAATATTTTCAGTCGTGACTCTATTGAAATTCAACTGGCTATCATGATTGTGTTATTCTTCAGTTTGATGTCAAACCATCTGGTAACACTAACAGTAATACTGTAGGCCTATTGTCATATGTTCCATCACACTACTGCACTTAGCAGCGAAGACAACACATAGAAATACTCTGTTTTCCACTTGAGGTGAGAAACAGGGTTATCTAGGCTAGGCCTCTCCGATTCAGTCAGACTCCCCGTGGGGCCTGTGCAATGCACCCTTGATAGGAGCAGCCTGGCGTAAATAAAAAATGAGGAACACAAACAGTCTGCTAATTTCCTCTGCTCTGCTCAGCTCTGCTTGCCTGCTAGGGCTCACATGACGGCTGACTAGCTGACTGTTGGGCCAGGAGCCTGGCTACAGGGGAGGCGGGGGAGTAGACGGATGCCCCTGCTGTGTCTCCTGCTGAGGAAAACATGCAGATTTATTTTTCTTAATGATGGCTAATCGTTTCCAGTAGATTACATTCTGGGGAATGACAAACACCCTCCTTTCCCCCTCCCGTCTCATGACCCCGTGGGATGATGCACGCTGGTTCCCTTCAGTTCAGCTGTCACTGCTATACTACCACTCAGGGTACTGATGGCTGCAGACTATGTCAGCTCATCGTAGGTTTTTTTGTTGCTGCTGTGCTTTTTCAGTCCCTAGCATAGACGTCTAAATTAGTCACGTTCTTCTCATGTTGTTACTGTATGTCAGCACAATATGGAGAAAATAATGGAAATGTATACCTCTTTGTCTTGAAGTGTAAAAGATCATGTCATAGCACACTTGGCTTATTTTAAGGGTTAAGATTGTGTTAATTTGCCATGATGGTGTGAATGAGGGTAAATGGGTTTGATACATTTACAGTATGATAACATACTGCACACGGTTATAAAGCTATAATCAAGGAACTCTTCTCTCAGTCTCCTCCACCCTGGTTCCTCCTGAGTGGACAGTCTTTTTTTAATGCTTGTGTCAGTAGAAAGTTTGTGGCTTAGGTCTATTTTCTTGCATGGCCATGGGGTAACTCTGGAAAACCTACCCCGGGCTTAACACCTCAGGCCTCATTAATGCAAATCTGTCTCCAGCAGACAGGGAGGAAATTGGCTGCTTCCATTGCTGAGCTGGGGTAGAGGTAGGAGAAAGGTGGCGAAAGCACAGAGAGGTTAAATAGACTGGGACAAAGTTTGTGGAGAGCCAGCAGAATTTGGATTTGAGAGTACCCATTTTGTATCCATCAACTTGTAACACCTGGAATTTTCCAGCTTAAGAAAATTGAAGATGATAGTGGTGGGAGATGGATGAGGCTGGGTAGTTTTTATTCCACCATCTTGGTTTGTATAGTGGGCCACCCAAACACCACTAATAATAATGTGTCACTGCTCAGTAGCGGCCTTGCCTGTCTCGTGCAGAATTGTAGGCGAGAGGATAATCACTTTAACAATGGCAAGGATTTCTGCTCTGCCCACATTACTAATATTACATTGTTGTATGTTACTCTTGTTGTTTTGCTTTATTTTCAGTATGAGGTTCTTGGATGTCCTCCTGTCAACGTTTCACAATAGGCTTGTGGATTTTACAACGAAAAGGATTTGGTGAGTAAACAGTCACGCGTGCACGCACTCACATGTGTACTGTATATACATACATATACAGTACCAGTCAAAGTTTGGACACCTACTCATTCGAGGGTTTTTCTTTATTTTTACAATTTTCTTACATTGTATAATAATAGTGAAGACATCAAAACTATGAAATAACACATACAGAATCATGTAGTAACCAAAAAAGTGTTATATTTTATGTTCTTCAAAGTAGCCAATCTTTGCCTTGATGACAGATTTGCACACTCTTGGCATTCTCTCAACCAGCTTCACCTGGAATGCTTTTCTAATGCTCTAAGTTACAACTCATCCCAAACCATTTCAAATGGGTTGAGGTCAGGTGATTGTGGAGGCCAGGTCATCTGATGCAGCGCTCCATCACTCTCCTTCTTGGTCAAATAGCCCTTACACAGCCTGGAGGTGTGTTGGGTCATTGTCCTGTTGAAAAACAAATGATAGTCCCACTAAGCGCAAACCAGATTGGATGGGGTGTCGCTGCAGAATGCTGTGGTAGCCATACTGGTTAAGCGTACCTTGAATTCTAAATAAATCATTGACAGTGTCACCAGCAAAGCACCCAGACATCATTACACCATCTCCTCTATGCTTCACGGTGGGAACAACACATGCGGAGATCATCTGTTCACCTACTCTACGTCTCAAAAACAGATAGCGGTTGGAACCAAAAATCTCAAATTTGGACTCATCAGACCAAAGGACAGATTTCCATCGGTCTAATGTCCATTGCTCGTCTTTCTTGGCCCAAGCAAGTCTCTTCTTCTTATTGGTGTCCTTTAGTAGTGGTTTCTTTGCAGCAATTTGGCTATGAAGGCTTGATTCACACAGTCTCCTCTGAAGAGTTGATGTTGAGATGTGTCTGTTTCTTGAACTCTGTGAAACATTTATTTGGGCTGCAATTTCTGAGGTGCAGTTAACTCTAATGAACTTATCCTCTGCAGCAGAGGTAACTCTAGGTCTTCGTGGCGGTCCTCATGAGAGCCAGTTTCATCATAGCTCTTCATGGTTTTTGCGACTGCACATTTTCCAGATAGGCTGACCTTCATGTCTTAAAGTAATGATTTACTGTCATTTCTCTTTGCTTATTTGAGCTGTTCTCGCCATAACATGGACTTGGTCTTTTACCAAATAGGGCTATTGTCTGTATACCACCCCTACCATGTCACAACAAAACTGATGAGCTCAAACGCATTTAGAAGGAAAGAAATTGCACAAATTAACTTTTAACAAGGCACACCTGTTAATTGAAATGCATTCCAGGTGACTACCTCATGAAGCTGGTTGAGACAATGCTAAGAGTGTGCCAAGCTGTCATCAAGGCAAATGGTGTCTACTTTGAAGAATCTCAGAAATAAAATATGTTTTGATTTGTTTAACACTTTTTTGGTTACTACACGATTCCATATGTGTTATTTCATAGTTTTGATGTCTACACTATTATTCTACGATGTAGAAAATAGTCAAAAGAAAGAAAAACCCTTGAATGAGGAGGTGTGTCCAAACCTTTGATTGGTAATGTATATGTATGTACATATTGTAATACTGTGTTAGATTCACTTTGAAACACTGTAAACACAAAGGAGCCAACTATTCTAGAGATCATATTTGTCCAACTGAGTCACTGATACATCTTCGATAGTGATTATTTTCATAGTATTTGTATCAATCTTGTTATGTAGGCCCAGAAACAGTACAGTGCATACCCAGCAATGGGAACTACTAATGCCTTCATGAAACGCTTTAAACCTAATCATAAGAAGCAGCAAGGGTATATCAAGCAAAATGAGTTCAGTGTCTCTGCACACTACTTGACCATGTAGCCTCATTTGATTGTGTCCCATAGAATCATCACACTGTACTTCTGTTTACGTCTAAGAGTGCCTTTGGGTTACATTTCATGGGTTGGGTTTCAATGCTAATGGCTAATCTATATTGCCACGTGAATATATTGTTTGCAAACTCTTCTAAAAATGTCACCCTGCGTTAATAACATCGCCAAATGGTTATGTGTATCATTAACATATACCGATAATTAATGAAGTCAGACAGAGTGGGGTGGGTGGAAGATTAGATTCATGATGTGCTGTTCACGGTTACATCGCAATATGCATGTATAACAAACACCAAACAATACATTAAATAGTAGAAATGGAAGCTAAGCAATTATGCACCATACTAGATGAATATCTTCTACATAAAAAAAACATTTCTGGACATCAACTGGTCTTTTGCGTAACCAACTGCTTTCTTTCATTATACAATAAGAAAGTCAAAAAAGTATATTTGAAGAAAATGTAACTTGATTTCCAAACAATACATGTTATTTTTACTGAAGCCAAAGCTATATTCACCACACATGAGCATGTGTCATAATATTACTTCAGGCACTGAAGGGTGAGGGCATGCCATGCGTGTACGCATTCATTATGTTTTAACACATGGATTAACGACATTCATTTCTCCGAAGACAGAGACAGACACTTTCTCTGCCGATGAGAGGCGACAGTATAAAGTAGAGCAAAGCAGCCAAGGGTGTTTTGGGGTCTGGAGGAGCGGAGGCAATCCCTGTGTGTGTGTGTGTGTGTGTGTGTGTGTGTGTGTGTCTGTGTCTGTGTCTGTGTGTTTGTGTGTGCATTCACGTGCATGACTGCCTGCCTTTCTGCATGTGTGTGTGCGTGCCTGTGTGTGTGTGCCTTGCTCCCTGGCTACCGCTACATTATCAGAGACACAGCAACACTGTGGGTTAACATTCAGTCCCATCTCCTGAAGCCACCATGTCAATATGGATTAGAGGAACTTCCATTGCCCAAGAGGGTAAAATTCTCCCCCATCTTCAATTACAATAAGCAAACAGCTCGTGGGCACGAGGGAGGGCGCAAGAGGGTAGAGAATGCACTCACTCACTTACTCACCAGCGCATCCCCGGTTGACTTGCAACCACACCAGATAGAGCAAACATTATTAGCTTAATAACATTTTCAATTAGCTGTAACCCTCATAGCCAGATGCTAATGTTACATGAAGCCTGAAAATGAATTAGATTCTTTTTTAGTAATTACAATATGGTTTAAAGGCCCTTGCAGGACCAGACATGAATGATGGCTATCTGCATTTAGTCTAATTTCCCACAATTTCCATCAATGGCTATCAATGCATCAACTCAGTGCTCATAACTATATACATGTTCTATATATTTAGAATGATGTGTCATGTATGTGTCATGTAAGGTGGTGGAAGTGCTTGTTGTATCACAGCTTATGCATATGTAGCAGTGTGATGTTGTTCCCCTAGATTACGCACCAAATTGCACACAAGGACCAATTCAAATAGGCCAGGTCAAGAGGGGATGTTAATAATCTGGTAATAATAATAATAATTCAGTGTATTTTTTTATTTAATTACAGCTGCATAGCTAATGTTTTTATTTGGTGTACAAACACTTTTTCATACCAATATTGTACATACAAGTGATTGTAAAAGTTTTGTATATTTTGGTTTGGCCCATCGCGGGTTATCTGTATCCCCATACCACTTTATCGTTCTCTTTTGCCTGACCCTCGGCTAGCAAGGTATGTTGTCCTTGGCTCCGAAACTGTTTAATATGGAACCGTCATAAGGTTATACAATGTACTGTTTTGCAACCATACGTTTGGTATAGTGTGGACAGTGTAGGAATTTATGTTAACAAGTTTCACAGAGCTCACTGACTGGGGTATCTGTTGTAACTTCTAAGTACTTGTGACAGTGGTTGAGTGAGTGTACATGTGCTCGCGCAGGTGCCGGAGAGCTGTGACTGCACCAAGGGTAACGTGTGTGTTGTCTCTTCGTGTGCAGGTATGTCTTTTATTTTGTCAGAATTATGTTCTGTATAGTTTTACTTGTATATGCTGTTGTGCAGCGAGTGTGCACGCAGCACCTGTTAATTCCTTTTGGCGCTCTTTTGCCTGACCCTCGGCTAGCAAGGTGCCGGATAGCTGTGACTGCACCAAGGGTAACGTGTGTGTTGTCTCTTCGTGTGCAGGGCAAATAAAAAGATTTCAACGAGCAGACCATCAGTTGTGGCAGCGTCTTCATTAAGAATTACACAACGCAGAACGAACCACGCTACAAACTGGTGCCGCGACCTGCCGACTGGTTAGCTCAAGCTGACCACCGGAGCTGTGCATGTGGAGGAGATGCGCGACCCGCGCATGCGCACTTGTTGATGGTTTGCTATAAGTGAATGTATACTGTAAATAGTGAAGGTGAATGTAGCATATTCACTAGATAATTGTATTGGCGTTTATTTGCATGTTTTGAGGGAATTTGTTTATTGCATTTTTTGTATGTATTTGTATGCAGTAAATTACATGTAGTTTAGTTCTCTATTGAGCCATGGAAGACTCTCAAGTCCATAAGATGAGTTATGCTGGGGATTTTGGTGTGGTTAGTGTGGGTAGAGGGAGGGGTGTCCATGCATTTACACCATTGGTACAGTCAGCTCCTGGGAGTAGAGTGGCTGCTAGTCCTGAGTTTACAAGCACTGGGAGGGGTAGGCTGTTTACTCCACCTGACCAGGGTATCCCACCTCTGTCTCTTGATGTACCATTGTCCCCAGTCCTCAGTAATAATGGGACACCGAGTCAGCTTAGTGACCTTATTAAGCAGATTGGTTCAGAGATAGGAGAATCTATCAGAGCGAGTTTACTGCAGCCTGGGGCTTCAAGTCTTTCTCCTGCCCATTCCCCTGACCAATCCCAGCAGTTTCCCCTGCCTCAACAATGTGGGTCAACTTTAATTGATGCGTCCAAGCTGAATCTGGTTGTGAAGTCAGAGGTTAGTGCTCCACCTTTCTTCAAGGGTGATGGCTCAGATAAGTACTCTGTCCTGGAGTGGGAGGAGCTAATGGGAGTCTACCTAGAGAAGAGGGGTTACACTGGGTCTGAGAATGTTGGGGAGGTGATGTCTAGGCTCATGGGGAGGGCACGGGATGTGACCAAAGTCTGGATGCGTAACAACCCTGTTGTCACAGATGTTAAGGCAGTGTTCAGTGTTCTCAAGCAACACTTTGGGGATACTGTCTACTCAGGTATGCCATTAGCTGACTTCTATTCAATGAGACCATATGCTAATGAGGGTCCACTAGATTTCTGGATTAGGCTTAACAAAGCTGCAGAAGCAGCTGAACAGTACCTTGTAAGTGAGGGTAGAACCTTGCCCAATCAGTGCTCAGAGTTGGCAGTCATGTTTGTACGTAACTGTCCTGATAAAGAGTTGGCCCAAGTGTTCAAATGCAAACCCCTTCGTGACTGGACAGCCAGTGAGGTACAGGATCGTTTGGATGAACTGTTAACCTGTTGGGGATGGGGGCGCTGTTTAGACTATTTATGCTAATGTGGCTAATTTTTGAAACGGCTTCCCACAAAATCCTTGATCGTACAATATGCATATTATTATTATTATTGGATAGAAAACAGTCTATAGTTTCTATAGGAGTTGAAATTTTGTCTCTAAGTGGAACAGAGCCCATTCTACAGCAATTTCCCTGACATGGAGTCAGATTTGAGAAACGTTGGCCACTTTTCTGAAGTCATTTAAAAGGGCTCTGTCGTTGCTATGACTATACGGACACTTCTTACGTCTTCCCCTGGATGCCTTTACGTGATGACGATTCCAACGGGCTCGATTGCTCGTTCACAGGCCCTACAAATGAAAAAAACCTTTAGCTAGCAAGTCTTTTCTTGCTGCGTAACGCGCGTGGAAGACACCGACCCTCTCCTGTTCCAAGCGTTAGTTTAGCCTGTTATATTTCTCCGGTCATCTTTTCACTCGTTATAGGAGTTACAAACATCACAAAGTAGTTAATTTAAAGCGTTTTATAGCAATTTATATCCGTTTAGTGCGATTTTGGGACATTTATTTTTGCAACGATGTGAAAAGTTGGGTACGCTTTTCAGTTCATCCCGAACGTAGTTGACATTTCCACATGGCAAGAGGACAGCTTTCCACCAAAAGACGATTTCTCCCAAGAAAGGATCCTTTGCCCAAGATACTGATGGAAGAACAGCTCAAGGTAGGACATTTTTATTATGATAAATCGTGTTTCTGTCGAAACATTTTAGTGGCTTAGGACGCCATGTTTTTTGACGTAGCTTCGCTTGGCGCAAACTGTATTGAAAAGTAAGGATAAATTAAAAAATGTAATAACGCAATTGTATTAAGAATTAAATTGTCTATCAATCCCTGTCCACCCTATATTTTTTAGTCACGTTTATGAGTATTTATGTATAAGAGTAGATCACTGTCTAAGTGGCGCAAGGACGTTTTCTTTACCAGCTTGTCTACATTTCACATTGTCTAACCATGATTTTGGTGGCTAAATATAAACATTTTCGATCAAACTGTATATGCATGTTGTAATGTGATGTTACAGGAGTGTCATCGGAAGAATTCTGAGAAGGTTAGTGAAAAAATTAATATCTTTTGGCGATGTTGACTTTTATCGCTCACTTTGGCTAGAATCAATGCTGTGCTGCTAATTGCTATGTGCTAAGCTAATATAACGATTTATTGTGTTTTCGCTGTAAGACACTTAGAAAATCTGAAATATTGTCTGTATTCACAGGATCTGTGTCTTTCGATTCGTGTATGCTGTGTATTTTTACGAAATGTTTGATGATTAGTAGTTAGGTAAACACGTTGCTCATTGTAATTATTCTAGTCCATTTGTGATGGTGGGTGCAATTGTAAACTATGCCATATACCTGAAATATGCACTTTTTTCTAACAAAACCTATCCCATACCATAAATATGTTATCAGACTGTCATCTAATGAGTTTTTTTGTTGGTTAGGGGCTATAAATATCTTAGTTTAGCCGAATTGGTGATGGCTACTGGTGTTGGTGGACAAATAAAAGATGGTGGATTATGCTAATGTGTTTTTAGGTAATAGATGTACATCTTTACATATTGTGTCTTCCCTGTAAAACATTTTAAAAATCGGAAATGTTGACTGGATTCATAAGATCTGTGTCTTTCATTAGCTGTATTGGACTTTAATGTGTGAAAGTTAAATATTTAAAAAAAATATTTTTTTTGAATTTCGCGGCACTGGTTTTTCAGTGGGGGGGGGGGGGGGGTGCCGCTAGCGCCACGCTGATCCTAGACAGGTTAAGGGAGCGTAAAGCATGTAGAACACAACTTTCACAGCAGGTGGCTGCTGTCTTCGACTCCCCCCAGGAGGAAGTGGATCCTGAGAGCAGACCTAATGTGTCATCTTTTTCTCGATGTGGCCGTGAACCAGAACAGGCCCAATCTGTATCTGAGGGTGGGACATTAGAGAAGGTTTTGAGTATGCTAGAGAAGGCTCTTGTCAGCAATACTCAGTCTGTGAACAGAGGGCCCCGTAAACAGTTCCCCAAACGTGAGCGTGAGTGCGCTGTCTGTGGAAGTACTAATCACTGGACCAAAGCTCACTGTCAGATGCACCAGCTGTGTTTCAAGTGCTTCTCTACTGGCCACATGAGCTTTGACTGTAGTGAGACTGGGAAGCGAAAGAGCCCTGAATGTGGACAGACTGGCAGGTCTGGAAAACCAGAAAGCCTCCATTCTGAGGAAGGCAATGTGGGGCAGGCTAATTTTTCCTCTACTGATGATGATGATATCCAATCTGTTTATTCTTATTTTTGTGAGTCAGTACCCAAGAACAACACAGTAATTTTTCAGAACACAATGAGAATTTCTCAGAATGACAGTTTGTTTTACACCACCGTGCTAGTACAGGATAAAGTTGAGCTGAAGGGGATGTTAGATAGTGGGTCCATGGCTACTACTCTGCGCGCAGATATTGTACCTCGGTTGAGGGAGGCAGGAGTGGTAGAGGGGAACTTTCTAGCTCCTTCAGACATCATACTGGTGGGTTGTGGTGGGACGCAAACTAGCCCAGTGGGCATGTGTGACTTGAAACTACAGCTTTATGGCTTCAGTTATGTAGTCCCAGTGCTGATTGTAGATGGGCAGGTTGATGAACTCATTGTTGGCACTAACGTGTTGAAGTCTCTGATTAGACAGTTCAAATCAAATGACAGCTACTGGCGGGTGGTGGGTACGCCAGGTCCCTCTGGCCAGTGTGAAGACAGCCAGTTCCTGCGTCTCCTATCAAATCTGGAGAGATGGAGAGGAGACTCCATCCCAGATAAAGTGGGCACCATTAAGTTGAAGAGGGCAGTAACGCTCCAACCCATGAGTGAGCATCTGGTGTGGGGCCGCTTACCCCCAAAGACAAAACTCTCTGTGGGCAGTACTGTTGTTGTCGAGCCCAGCACGTCTCGTTGTGTGAATCGACACATACTAGTAGGGAGAGTAGTTACGCCTCTGTGGGGGGATGGATGGCTCCCTGTGAAGATTGTGAATCCAACAACTTCGCCAGTTACCCTGAGACGAAATGCTAAAGTGGCAGATGTGTACCCTTGTATTGCATTGGAGGATTTTGAGGATGTCAAGCAGCAAGCTGCTTACCAGAACGTGGCAAAAGTACAATGTGACAGCTCACATGGCAGTCTTACAGCTAAGAGTTCAGTTGGTGGCAGTGTAGTTAATGACAACAGTACACTGAGCAATCTTGGACTTCAAGGCCTGTCTGTTGAGGAGTGTCCAGTCTCACAGTTCTGGAAAGACAAACTTGTCGGTTTAATTGAGAAGTATGACACGGTGTTCTCTAGACATAGCCTGGATTGTGGAGAGGCAAAAGAGTTCTGCCATCGCATACGGCTGACTGATGACCGCCCATTTCGATTACCTTATCGTAGGCTTTCTCCAGCTGATTACCAAAAACTCAGGGAAACACTGGATGATATGGAGGAAAAGGAAATCGTCAGAAAATCCAGCAGCGAGTATGCCTCACCATTGGTGCTGGTATGGAAAAAGAATGGGGACTTGCGTCTATGTACTGACTTTAGGTGGTTAAACGCCCGCACAGTGAAGGATGCTCATCCCCTGCCTCATCAGGCTGATGTACTGGCGGCGCTGGGAGGTAATGCCTTCTTCAGCACAATGGACTTGACATCAGGGTACTACAATGTGCCACTGCATGAGGAGGATAAGAAATACACTGCCTTTTCCTCTCCTTTAGGTCTGCACGAGTACAATCGTTTGCCTCAGGGCCTTTGCAACAGCCCGGCTACGTTTATGAGAATGATGCTGACCATCTTTGGGGACCAAAACTTTCTAAGTCTCCTTTGCTATTTGGATGATCTGATGGTTTTTGCTAAGACGGAGGAAGAGAGTCTGCAGAGACTTGAGATGGTTTTCCAGCGGTTGCAGGAGCACAATCTTAAACTGTCTCCGTCTAAGTGCAAGTTTTTGAGGAGGTCTGTTAAGTTTTTGGGCCACATCATTTCTCAGGAGGGCGTAGCCACTGATCCTGCTAAGATTCAAACCATTTTGAATGTGACTGAGAGTGAGATGATGGAAGCTGATGGTGTCACTCCGTCTCCTAGCAAAATCCGTTCTTTCCTTGGTATGGTAGTATACTATCAACACTACATTGAGAATTGTTCCATGGTTGCTAGGCCATTGTTTCAGCTGACTACAGGTCAGAAGAAGCCTAGGAGAGGCAAGGGCAGAAAGAGGCCTGGTCCCTCTCGCAGGCTCACTGCTGCAGACTGGACTGCCGAGTGTCAACTCGCTTTTGAAGCTTTGAAAGCAGCACTAGTTGACCAGGCACTGCTGGCTCATCCAGATTTTTCTCAGCCATTTTTGCTTTCTGTTGATGCATCTACTAGTGGTTTGGGAGCGGTACTATCCCAAGTGCAAGATGGGAAGGCCATAGCCAGGCCAATAGCTTTTGCTAGTAAATCTCTTAATCATGCACAATCCAAGTATCCTGCTCACCGGCTGGAATTTCTAGCCATGAAATGGGCCATTCATGATAAGTTCAGCCATTGGCTGCGAGGGCATAAGTTTACGGTGTGGACCGACAACAATCCACTCAAATATATTCTTACAAAGCCGAGACTTGATGCATGTGAGCAGAGATGGGTTGCAAAGCTGGCACCTTTTGATTTTGATATCCAGTACATACCAGGGCCCAAGAATGTCGTTGCTGATGCTTTGAGCAGAGAGCCATTTGTCCGCCCCAAAGTTCTGCACCGACTGACAAGAATTCCATATGATGTCCTGCTGGAGGAAGCCAGAGGTCTTCGACTGGATGATGTACAAGACATGTTCCGTCTCTCCTGTGAGCAGCCCGAGGCTGGCTGTGGAACGTCTATGGCTCCTGGGAGTGAGTTGAGTAGAGCTGGAGACGATGTCAGTGGGTTGGTTTCCTGTGAAGAGGTGTCTGCTGTCCTTCAAGCCCATCGCCGATGGGATGATGGTGCCACAGTGAGGTCCGTTTCACATGTGCAGCACCTTGAGAAGTTGATGTCCATGGGTCAGAGCCCTTTACCTGTCCTTACACACAAGGAGCTGTATGATAACCAGTCACTGGATCCTATCATCAGCAGAGTAATGTTCTTTGTAGATAGAGGCCGGCGCCCATCTAGGAGAGAGCGAGTCTTTGAAGCTAAAGAAACAGTTTATACTCTAAGACAGTGGGGGAAACTCACCACGCGGTTAGGGATTCTGTATCGTGTCTCAAAACACCCAGTGAGTAAGAAGAAAATATTCCAGTATGTCGTACCTGTGTCTTTGAGAGGCCTTGTGTTGAAGGGAGTTCATGATGATGCTGGTCATCAGGGTCAGCAGCGCACATTGTGGCTCACGAGACAGCGGTTTTACTGGGAATCTATGGAGAAGGATGTCAAGGAATATGTGGCCCACTGTAAGAGATGTGTGTTGAGTAAAGCACCTGAGCCTGAAGCGAGAGCCCCACTTGTCTCCATTGTGACAACGGCACCTTTAGAACTTGTGTGTATTGATTTCTGGACTGCCGAAGATTCAAACAACAAGTCTATTGATGTGTTAGTAGTGACTGATCACTTTACTAAGCTGGCCTGTGCGTATCCATGTCCAAACCAGTCTGCTAAGACTGTTGCTCGTGTTCTCTGGAATAATTTCTTCTGCATTTATGGGTTCGCTGATTGCATCCATTCTGACAGGGGTGCAAACTTCGAGAGTTTACTTATTGCAGAATTACTTCAGTTATCTGGTGTTGAAAAGTCCCACACCACACCTTATCATCCCATGGGTAACGGTCAAGCAGAACGTCTGAATCGCACACTGGGTGGGATGATTAGAGCTCTGCCAGCTAGGTCTAAGGCTAAATGGCCTCAGATGTTGAACACATTGACATTCTCCTATAACTGCACTGTTCATGAGACTACTGGGTTTCCACCCTTCTTCTTGATGTTCGGACGCACCCCTAGGTTGCCGGTAGATGTTATGTTTGAAAGTGTGCTGTTGGATGGGGACACAGTAGATGTGGATAAGTATGTCCAGTCTCTGGGTGAGGATCTGAGAGAGGCCATGACATTGGCCCAGCAGCATGCCAGTAAGCAACAAAAGAGACAAGCCGAGGTCTACAACAGACGGTCTAAGGGTCACTCGGTGCAGAAGGGAGATAGAGTTCTACTTGCTAACAAGGGGGAGAGGGGCAAGAAGAAACTGGCTGATCGCTGGGAGAGTGTGGTGTACATAGTGGTTGCAAAGAACAGCTCACTGAACACATATCGTATCCAACACCCTACCACTGGACGCATCAAAACTGTGCATAGGAACCTGATTATGCCAGTCAACTTTCTGCCTTTACCTTCGTGGGAGGAACCTGAGGGTCACGGATCTCTATCGAGTGGTGACGTGATCTCTGAGATGTCTGCAATGTCCAGCCAAATGGATGGGAGTGACGCCAGGACTGTCCACTGGGTAGCAGGCCTTCCTGAGTCTTCTGGGAGGATACTCCAAGAGGATGGTGAAGTCCCGGCTGATGGAAGTGAGGTGGAACAACCGTATGAAGTCCCCTTAAGTGAGGTGTGCTCAGCAGAAGTGGACCAGAGAGATATCCCCGAAGCCTACAAGAGTTCTGATTGCGAAACTCCATTCAGTGTGGATGATGTTACCTTGGTTGAAGATGCTTCGTCAGTGTGGTCTGTGACAATCTACCAGGATTCTGATCAGTCGTCTGACACTACTAGTGTTGAGTCGGTAACTGAAAGTGTGCTGGCTCCGGAGATGCGGATCTGTAGTACTCCCCATCCTGAGGTTAGACCTCTGAGCAGGGTTAGTGCTGTCTGTGACATTCCTGCTAGGTTTGTGGGTGAGGGTGTTCGGACTAGACTGGGTAGACTTATTAAGCCAGTGGATAGGTTAATCCAAACTATGTCTACACAGGAAATGAAACAGTTCTTGTTTTCTCAGTGACGGTAGGATATTGCCTACCTTTTCTTTTGTAGGAATGTAGGAAATCTAAGCATGTCTTAGAATGATTTGTGGGTTTGTCTAATATATTTGACAATTCATGTAACTTTGTGTGTAGTCCATCGGCATAAAATGTATATGGCATTTTTCGTATACGGTTGAATAAGGGATTAGCTACCCCTTATTTTTCCTAATCCTTCGCGGGATAGCTTTTCAGCTGATCGACCATTTGTGGGTCTAGAATTAAGGGACTACACTGGGTTACTCTGTCGCCCTGTGGGTGTGAATTTTTTTTCTTTCTTTGCTTTGTTACCTTTGAGGTAATGTGTTTTGTTTTGGGTCTATAATCTAGTGTAAAACAGTGGGGGTGAATGTAGCAGTGTGATGTTGTTCCCCTAGATTACGCACCAAATTGCACACAAGGACCAATTCAAATAGGCCAGGTCAAGAGGGGATGTTAATAATCTGGTAATAATAATAATAATTCAGTGTATTTTTTTATTTAATTACAGCTGCATAGCTAATGTTTTTATTTGGTGTACAAACACTTTTTCATACCAATATTGTACATACAAGTGATTGTAAAAGTTTTGTATATTTTGGTTTGGCCCATCGCGGGTTATCTGTATCCCCATACCACTTTATCGTTCTCTTTTGCCTGACCCTCGGCTAGCAAGGTATGTTGTCCTTGGCTCCGAAACTGTTTAATATGGAACCGTCATAAGGTTATACAATGTACTGTTTTGCAACCATACGTTTGGTATAGTGTGGACAGTGTAGGAATTTATGTTAACAAGTTTCACAGAGCTCACTGACTGGGGTATCTGTTGTAACTTCTAAGTACTTGTGACAGTGGTTGAGTGAGTGTACATGTGCTCGCGCAGGTGCCGGAGAGCTGTGACTGCACCAAGGGTAACGTGTGTGTTGTCTCTTCGTGTGCAGGTATGTCTTTTATTTTGTCAGAATTATGTTCTGTATAGTTTTACTTGTATATGCTGTTGTGCAGCGAGTGTGCACGCAGCACCTGTTAATTCCTTTTGGCGCTCTTTTGCCTGACCCTCGGCTAGCAAGGTGCCGGATAGCTGTGACTGCACCAAGGGTAACGTGTGTGTTGTCTCTTCGTGTGCAGGGCAAATAAAAAGATTTCAACGAGCAGACCATCAGTTGTGGCAGCGTCTTCATTAAGAATTACACAACGCAGAACGAACCACGCTACACATAGCACCTATTACCATTATTTTCCATCTAATGGCCCTGTATTGGCACTCAGGTTTCTGACTGTTTTATTTCTCTGTCATTGGTGTTATGGACTATTACTTTTGTCATTTTGAAGGTTGGTGCCCCTCTGTGATTTTTATGCTACATTACAACAGTGATGGTTTTGAATTTGAGAGACTAAATCCCCGTGGTACTTGCTGTTTCCTATGTTATGAACGCGACAGCAGGAGAATCAGAAGGCTTTATGGTAGAAGAGGTGTCATGGTGCTGCAGCTTCACTCTTCTATTCCCATCTGTTCTGAGTTGCTCGTCTGCCCTAGCAACCATCTCCCATGTGTTCCAGTATCTTCATTGTTCCTTTAGGGAAACTTTCAATGATCAACCCTTTTTTCCCCTTGGTTGTTATCGATTGAATGAGGAAAATGGGTGTTGGGAAACATGACCGTTACATTTGAATGTTATCCTTCCTGATAGTTACATTTCTTCTCAAACAAACACTCTATTCTACCTCACAACTCTTGTGTGTATAGTAAAGCAGGTAATACTCATGTAATACTACATTAGGTGTAGTCGGCAGGATTAGTTATTCTTTGCAACATAATCATCTCAGTGTTTGGTCCTCTGTCAACTGTCGGGTTGTCCGTCTGACTGCCTTTGCTCTGAGGGTGGTTGTCGGGGTGTTCTTCACACCTTTTGAGTGAGGCTAATGGAGCGGCCATAGAACCGTGGGGATTTGAGATGAGAGACAACAGAGGGAGGTGTATCACAGTCATATCCCTCCACCTTATGAAGGCCAAGTAGCTTTTTCATAAGAGGCGTGTGTGTGCCTGTACTCATAAAGTGTCTCAGAGAAGGAATGCTGATCAGTTATGCCTTTTAGATAAGATCATATGGACATGGGGGACCTGATTCTAGATCAGCACTCTTATTCTTAGACGCTTTTTAAATACGGGTCCTGGTCAGCAGCCCAGCTGTGCCTCAGCAGCCCAGCACATCCAGACACCCCTCAGTTAGTACAGAGTGGGATGGAAGTCACAGCTGGCTGCTGCTTACAGAGCAGAACAGACAGGGCAATACGACGGCCCATTCACTACCAGATGAGACGGTGGAATACCAAAGTCATTTTGGCAGCTCATAACTTGTTTTCTGCCCAAATTGTACTCTCTGGGACTAAACTGAACACTATTTTAGAATGTACTTTATTAAGCATGATGGCTTGGCAGTACAGAATCCTCAAAATGCTCCACTGAAGGTCATGCCAATAAGATAATGGAGGTGTGGTACAATTTTCCAGGAACAGTGAAACTATTGTGTATTCTACCAAGGTTAAAGAATTGGATCCCTATTTTTGATGTAAATGGCATGTTACAGAAAGGTCCAGACACTTTTTAGCGATTTCACTTGGTTTTGAGAAACTTGCCTCACAAAAATACCAAAATAAGTCATTTTAGAAATGGCAAAGTTCTCAGTATAGTGATGCAGCTCATTAGCTGTTGTGCACATGAAGTTGTGTTATTCCAAACTTAATACACGTTATATTCCATTTTGTTGGACTCGAGCAATACATTTCCATGCACATGGAATATAACATTGCAAATAAACGTAGGAATTGCACAATTTCATGTGTACCAACATCTAAAGTAGTAAACCAATCCTTTAATGCACAGTTAGAGAGGCCAATGATTCAAAGCCAAGTCGTCTACGAATGTGCAGTAGGAAGGAGAAACTGTGTGTGTCAGCCGGGCTGGCTCCCCTGCCTCCTGGGACAAGCTTTTAAATGTGTTTTACTGGATAGTCATTAATATTTTACAGAGTGTAATAGGCTCTAAGCACTGGGACTGCGCTGGATCCATTATTACACCACACATTCTCATTAAAACTCTATCTGATTAGCTCTCATTGCAAGGGGAGGCCCGGGCCTAAGAAATGCTTTGGTAATAGTTTTGTTCTAATTAAAGTATTACATGTTGAGGGCTTTTCTGGAGTGGGGCTTATGGCTCCCGCCTCCCACCTCTCGCTTCTGCTCCTAATCGCCTTTGTTTACCTGCCTCTAATGCTTCCCTTTCTCAATCAAACTGTGAGCGGATAAAAACCGACCCAACGTCGTCCCACAGGGCCAAAACAACTTCCATCAAAGCCAGACGGAATGATTACGCTGGCCCTTTATTATGCATACCATAATAGTTAGGGAGGGAAGTGGATGTGTTTAAATCGCCTGAGCATCATGAAATGATACTGCTGCTAATACACAACATAACCCAGACGCTCTCTCTCTCTCTGCCGCTCTGAACAGTTGGTTATGGCACATGTGCTGCTGGGTCAGATTGTTTTCCCCTCTCGTCTAGCCCATCTCTAAGTACAGACAATCAAGCCAGGATGTTGTTATGTTGATGAGACAGAAAGCTGATACTTGAAGCTATTTCATATCGTAGACTGTTGAATGCATTGCCGCTGGATTGTTTTCCGATGCTATCTGAATTATATTTCCAGCTTTAAAATAAAATATATTTGAGTGAACTATTCACCATCAATATCCCGTGTGATGGCGCCGGAGAAGATGGCTACCGTTTTATTGGCTCTTAACCAACCATGCTGTTTTGTTTGTTTTTTCGCATTGTTTATAACTTATTTTGTACATAATGTTGCTGCTACTGTCTCGTATGACTGAAAAGAGCTTCTGGACATCAGAACAGCGATTACTCACCTCGAATTGGACAAATCATTTTCCTTTAATGAGTTCGACGGGAAGGATATACTCCAAACACCCGAACAGGCCCTCATCCCCGTCATTCGCAGGAGAAAGAAATTGAGATTTCCCGGAAAGAGATCGGGGTGCCTTGTGAGGATCACGCGACCACTGGCTAATCTGCCTTTGCCATCCGTACTGTTAGCCAACGTTCAATCGCTTGAAAATAAATGGGATGAACTGAAAGCACGTATATCCCACCAACAGGGCATTAAAAACTGTGATATCTTATGTTTCACGAGTCGTGGCTGAACGACGACATTAATAACATACAGCTGGCGGGTTATACACTCTATCGGCAGGATAGAACAGCAGCCTCTGGTAAGACACGGGGTGACGTACAGCTGGTGCACGATATCTAAGGAAGTCTCAAGGTTATGCTAGCCTGAGGTAGAGTATCTCATGATAAGCTGTAGACCACACGATCTACCTAGAGAGTTTTCATTTGTATTTTTTGTAGCATAATTCTATGCTCCTGGTTCCTGCTTACAAGCAAATATTAAAGCAGGAAGCACCAGTGACTCAGATGAAGAAGATGCTGTTGTGCTAGCACAGACTGGAATATGTTCTGGGATTCTTTGAGGAGTACCACACATCAGTCAATGGCTTCATCAATAAGTGCATTGATGACGTCGTCCCCACAGTGATGTACGTACATACCCCAACCAGAAGCCATGGATTACAGGCAACATTCGCACTGAGCTAAAGGGTAGAGCTGCCGCTTTCAAAGTCCAGGACTCTAACCTGGAAGTTAATAAGAAATCCTGCTATGCCTGCCGACGAACCATCAAACAGGCAAAACATCAATACAGGGACTAAGATCACCTCGTTCTACACCGGCTCTGACTCTCGTCAGATGTGGCAGGGCTTGCAAACTATTACAGACTACAAAGGGAAGCACAGTCAAGAGCTGCCCAGTGACACGAGCCTACCAGACAAGCTAAATAACTTCTATGCTCGCTTCAAGGCAAGTAACACTGAAACATGCATGAGAGCATCAGCTGTTCCGGACGACTGTGTGATCACGCTTTCCACAGCCGATGTGAGTAAGACCTTTAAACAGTTCAACATTCACAAGGCCGCAGGACCAGACGAATTACCAGGATGTGTACTCCGAGCATGCGCTGACCAACTGGCAACTGACCATGAGGTGTAGGGACAACAACCTCTCCCTCAACGTGACCAAGACTAAGGAGATGATTGTGGACTACAGGAAAAGAAGGACCGAGCACGCTCCCATTCTCATCGACGGTGCTGTAGTGGGGCAGGTTGAGAGCTTCAAGGTTCTTGGCGTCCACATCACTAACAAACTAACATGGTCCAAGCACACCAAGACAGCCGTGAAGAGGGCACAACAAAACCTATTCCCCTTCAGGAGACTGAAAAGATTTTACAGCTGCACCATCAAGAGCACCCTAACGGGTTGCATCACTGCCTGGTATGGCAACTGCAAGGCACTGCATACGGCCCAATGCATCACCGGGGCCAAGCTTCCTGCCATCTAGGGCCTCTATACCAGGCGATGTAAGAAGAAGGCCCTAAAAATGGTTAAAGACTCCAGCCAGCTTAGTCATAGACGGTTCTCTCTCCAACTGCATGGCAAGCGGTACCGGACCGCCAAGTCTAGGTCCAAGAGGCTTCTAAACAGCTTCTACCCCCAAGCCAATAGACTCCTGGACATCTAATCAAATGGCTACCGTCACTTTAATAAGTCTACCTACATGTACATATTACCTCATTTACCTCGACACCGGTGCCCCCGCACATTGACTCTGTACCGGTACCTCCTGTATATAGCCTCACTATTGTTATTTACTGCTGCTCTTTAATTACTTGTTACTGTCTTCTCTTACTTTGTTTTAGGTGTTTTCTTAAAACTGCATTGTTGGTTAAGGGCTTGTAAGTAAGCATTTCACTGTAAGGTCTACACTTGTTGTATTGTGTGACAAATAACATTGGATTTGATTTGATTTGATTATTAAAGCCTTTGTTATTGATGGTTTTACCCACCTTTTCAGCGGTGAATGCAGAATGGTCCAGGTGCTCCAACACACAACAAAGCTAAACGGTCGGAGGACATGATGCGTGGGATGGCTGTTGACTCTCCAGGCTGTACTCTAGAACCCAAGCTGTGCTCTGAGCTGCAGGGCCAATCAGTCCATATGTGAGAAAGAGAGAAATCCCCATTACCGCCGGCTATCCCTCAGTGCTGAAAGAGCCACATCATCACGCTGCTCTGCTTCCTGGTTAATGTTATTGGCAGGTGGTGCGTGAAGCCAGTTGTCCTCAGTGGGACCCTAAGGGAAGGCCTGGCCAACTAAACTGAGTTTAGTTGGCCAAGGGACCTTGTCACTTTATTTTTCAACCACAAACAATGTGGTGGTGATCAATTGGACAAGAGACAACAGTGGCTCACACTCTGAAACGCTCACTGCAATAAATATTGGAGGTGTGTATATAGAGGATGGATTTGGATGTTAAATCACCTACGTACTGACAGAATGGGTGTGACAAAGGCCCTCTGAGATATAAACACACAGACACACTCACGCGTGCGTGCACACACACATACACACACACACACACACACACAGTGTTGGAGAGCACCAGCTAGAATGTTAATGAACCCTTACCTCACCCTACAACTGTCTGCTCTGTTCTGTTCTATTTTCCCCTCTTCTTGGGCTGCTTTGTCCCTCCATAGTGCAGTTCCTGCTGCCAATCCTTCACACAGAACACACATGACTAACAATGGGGCTCATGTCGAAAGGACAGTCAGCTTTACTGGCCAGGCATTTCTCTAACTAATGTCTTTCGTTAGGGGACTTTTAAAAGATGTGAATTGAATTTGGTACTATTCATTAATCTGATATTACGCATTCATAGCATGTAATGGTTTGTATGATTGGAATTAGAAGGAAGAATTTTAAAGAGATCTTTATTACATTACTGACATCTGATTTTCTGAATGCTTTATTCTCCAGATATCTGTATCCCCTCATCTATAAGCCCACAAGAGTGATCAGTTCATCAACCACCCTTATTGATAATATTGATCATTTTTGGACTAATGTGTCTAATACTGGTATACTTTATACTGACATTTCTGACCACCTTCCAATTTTCCACCTCTTTGGCAGCTGGAAATGAACAGATGGGAATGATTAGTAGCGTTAAAGGTAGAATATTTAACAAAACTAATTGTGAGCGCTTTAAGATGTTGATTGATGATATTTTATGGGAACATGTTTCTAATCAGGCCTTTGCTCACATCTTTCAATTCTGTATTTCACCACTGTTCTTGTCACGACTTACACCGAAGTCCCTTTCCTTGTTCGGGCGACGTCACCGGCCTTCTCGCCATCGCCATCGCCATCGCCGATCCACTTTTCATTTTCCATTTGTTTTGTCTTTGTCTTACACACCTGGTTTCAATCCCCCAATTACTTGTTCATTATTTAACCCTCTGTTCCCCCATGTTTGTTTTTGAGTGATTGTTTTTATGTAATGCGGTCCGTTTATGTGGGCTCGCTTATTTTGTATTGTATTTGGCTATTTTGAGTAAAATAAGTTTGTTTACTCATATCTGCTGTCCAGCACCTGACTCTTCTACACCAGCTACACACAGACAACATTACAGTTCTTCCTTAGTTAAATGATGCAAGAGAGCAGCAGAAGAGTTCTGGAAACTTTGGTTTACAACCGGTCTCAAAAAATCCTCAGGTAAAAAACAAGTTGTATAAAAAGTTTATCAACAATCCCTCTCCCCTGAATTCTTCAAATTACCAAAAGTTTAAGAACAATTTACTCACCTACTTCGGATATCTCCCAAAAATATATTTTACTAATACTTTCCAAGAATCCTGAAATAATATAAAGTCAACTTGGAAAATCATCAATCAACTGTTGAATAAGAAAAAGGCATCTACAGCAACTCCATCTCAATGTATTGTTGGAAATTAGACCTATAGTGATCCTGATGTAATTAAATGTGAATTTAATACTTTTTTTTGTGAATGTGGGTTCCTCTCTGTCCAAGAAAATAGAGAAAGCGAATGGGAATCCCTTGGATTACATCAAGGGACATTTCCCTTCTCTGCTTCAGTTTGATCCCGCTGATGTAATGGAGGTGATGGAGGTAATTGGTAACATAAAGATATCAGATGTCATGATGAGATTGGTGTCTCTTTAGTGAAATCGGTATATTCCTCGATTACTGACCCTCTAATGAAAACATTCACCAAATCTATGCAAACTGGTATTGTTCCTAAAGATTTATCTAAAGCGTTTGACATGGTTGATCATGAAATATTACTTTCTAAATTGCATGATTACGGTTTTCATTATTAAACATACTCTATGTACTGAACAAAAATATAAACGCAAAATGCAACAATTACAAAGATTATACTGAGTTACAGTTCATGTGAGGAAATAAGTCAATTGAAATAAATTCATTCGGCCCTAATCTATGGATTTCACATGGGAATACAGATATGCATCTGTTGGTCACAGATACCTTAAAAAAAGAGGGCCTCACAATGGGCCTCAGGATCTTGTCACTATATTTCTGTGCATTCAAATTGCCATTGATAAAATGCAATTGTGTTCGTTGTGCGTAGCTTATGCGTGCCAATACCATAACCCCACCGTCACCATGGGGCACTCTGTTCACACCATTAGCATCAGCAAACCGCTCTTCCACACGACGCCATACACGTTGTCTGCGGTTGTGAGGCCGGTTAGATATACTTCCAAATTCTCTAAACGATGTGGGAGGCAGCTTATTGTAGAGAAATTAACATTCAATGCTCTGGCAACAGCTCTGGTGGACATTCCTGCAGTCAGCATGCCAATTGCACACTCCCTCAAAACATAAGACATCTGTGGCATTGTGTTGTGTGACAAAACTTCACAATTTAGAGTGGCCTTTGATTGTTCCCAGCACAAGGTGCACCTGTGTAATGATAATGCTGTTTAATCAGCTTCTTGATATGCCACACCTGTCAGGTGGATGGATTATCTTGGCAAATGAGAAATGCTCGCTAACAGGGATGCAAACAAATTTGCGTACAGAATTTGAGAGAAATAAATCATGTTTATGATAGAGAACAATTGTTTCTTGCAAATGGATAAACATATACAAGGGCCAAGATATCCTGTGGCGAGCCACAGGGTTCGATAATTGGACCTTTGTTATGCCTGATCTATATCAATGACCTTGCTGCTCGTTTTTCTACCATACTTCCCATTCTCTTTGCTGAGGATACAGTACTAATTAGATTTGATCACTCAATCGTTTTGCTTCACTAATTAATGAAGCCAACTCAGGTATGGCCACATTTTCTGAATGGTTCCAGATCAACAAATTATCTTTAAATGTGAAAAAAAATCCAAATTCGTTGTATTCACTAATAAGAATAAGAGATATTGTAAAAAAGAAAAAGAGACAGCATCTCAATTGGTGGGAATGAACTCCACTAGATTCCTAGTTCTAATTGATGAAAAGTTATCCTGGAAAGATTGTATTCAATTTGTCTGCAGCAAAGTGATGAAATCTGTTGGTATCATCAGAAAGATTAGTGGTTTGGTTCATCAGGCTTGCTTCCTAACTCTCTACTATAGCTTCATTTACCCATATGTCATTGATCTCACTGTGTGCCTCCTACCTACAAAAATTACTCATCATACAAAATACATTTACAAGACTAGCCACCTCCTCTAATTACCTGGCTCTATCTGCACCTTTGCTTTAAGAAACTCAATATCTTGTCTATTTACGACATTGATGTATGCCAATTATGCACTTTCATATACAAGTACTCATACTGCACCCCCCAGACAGTTTACCTAAACCATTCAATAGATTCTTCCAGGTTCATTCTGAAATCCATTTATATAACACAAGACATTGCGATAGCCTTCACCCTCCGCTCTGCCTCACCTCACATAGTCAATTCTCTATCAGATACAGAGGTACCATACTCTGGAATTCTTGTCTTCACATTGCCAAAACCTCATCATCCCTCAATAACTTCAAGTGAAGACTGGAGGTCAGCCTGATGAACCAAACTACTCAGTAATCTCTTCCATATAGCCTAACTCTCACACACTCACATCCACACATGCATACACACGTTTAAACAAAACGTGCACATATATTTTTGTTGGGATTACTAATCAATGAATTTATACATTTATAGTTAGTAGGTTTTGTTATCTGTTTTTACAAATCTTTTTCTTTGTATTCATGTATTGTATATTGTTTTTTGTGGTGGGGTTCATTTACTGTAAGCCCCTGGACTTCCAACCACACCTGCACATCGTTTTTGCTGTGGTGGTTGTTTTTTATATGTATTGTTGTCTATCACTTGTTTTCTTTGGTGCAAAGAAATGTAACTTAAAATTAAACGTACATGATTTCCGCAATGAAATAATTAATTCATAAAAAATGCAATAAAATGTCAATTTTCAGTTATGTATCACAAATGAATGATATCCATCATGGTACTCTTCCACTTGAATGTTTAAGTCCCCAATCTAGACAGCCAGACAACTCATTCCATTCCCAGGTAAATGTTAAGCCATGACAGCCAGATATAAAAAATGATGTGAGATGAATTCATATTTTGAAAATGGTCAATAACTAAATTCAATTGACTATTGCAATATTATGCAATTTTGTACACAATGTATCCATCTAAGATACATTTCTGAAAATGTATGCAGTAATGGTCAGTACAGCAAGCTGTTATCGTTGTGGTGTTATTGTCCTAAAACAAAATGACTCTGGTTGGACAATTTATGTTTATTTTTCAATATAGATACATTTTTCGAAAGGATATTCAGCAATACAGGTAACTGCCAAAATATGGAAACACTTGAGTAAATGACAGATAC
Source organism: Salvelinus fontinalis (assembly GCF_029448725.1). NCBI lineage: Eukaryota > Metazoa > Chordata > Actinopteri > Salmoniformes > Salmonidae > Salvelinus > Salvelinus fontinalis. The sequence continues at coordinate 15,951,178 of NC_074672.1, read as the reverse complement.
ATACGGTACACTGGGTATGCAAAACATACAGCTGTGCTTCCACACAGGTGTGGTTCCTGAGCAATTAAGCAATTAAAATCCCATGCTTAGGGCCATGTATAAAAACACCCAGTTGCCCATTATTTTGGCTACCATGTCTAGAAGAAGAGATCTCAGTGAGTTTAAAAGAGGTCTCAATGTAGCGTGGGGGATTTGAAGGGTCCGTGTGTGTGTGTGTGTGTGTGTGTGTGTGTGTGTGTGTGTGTGTGTGTGTGTGTGTGTGTGTGTGTGTGTGTGTGTGTGTGTGTGTGTGTGTGTCTCAGTCACCAGATCTCAACCCAGTTGAACACTTATGGGAGATTCTGAGACAGCGTTTTCCACCACCATCAGCAAAACACTAAACGATGGAATTTCTGGTGGAAGAATGGTGTTGCATCCCTCCAATAGCATCAGACACTTGTAGAATCTATGCCGAGGTGCATTGAGGTTGTTCTTGTGATGGCCCAACGCCTATTAAGACACTCTATGTGGGTGTTTTCTTTATTTTGGTGTTTCCTTTATTTATCTTTAACTGGACCTAACACCTATTATTACTTTACAGCTTGTACCTGAGCGAATTCCCTTTATTATAGTGAGGAGAAGCTGTCCTTTTGCTTTGCCATTATTTACCTACATTTTATGATTTGGATGAAGGTTATGTAGAGTTCACCACATCCACTACTGCCGGTCAGAGACAGCATGCTGTACACCCATCACCACTCATCTCACAAACTGTCGACTTAAAATAAAGAATGCCAGTTAATAGATTGTCTCCTTCTCTCTCTCTCTCTCTCTCTCTCTTTCTCTCTCTCTCTAGTGACAGACAGCCCATATGTTTTCTCCCAGGTCCCCCTCCAGAGGCCCCCACACCTGTCAATATATCTTTGACTCTCACCAGTAGGAACTGAGAGAAGTAGGAGAGGGGAACATTTCACCACAACCAGATGATGGGCTTTGACTTTGGCTCAGACTCAAATCCAACGGCTCAAGATGTGCAGTGAGCTCATTACTGTGGAGTTATGATATATAAACACACATGCAGCTGTTTATTTGGTCCCTCTCTCTCTCTCTCTCTCTCTCTCTCTCTCTCTCTCTCTCTCTCTCTCTCTCTCTCTTTCCTCTCTCTCTCTCTCTCTCTCTCTCCTCTCTCTCTCTCTCTCTCTCTCTCTCTCTCTCTCTCTCTCTCTCTCTCTCTCTCTCTCTCTCTTTCTCTCTCTCTCTCTCTCTCTCTCTCTCTCTCTCTCTCTCTCTCTCTCTCTCTTTCCTCTCTCTCTCTCTCTCTCTCTCTCTCTCTCTCTCTCTCTCTCTCTCTCTCTTTCTCTCTCTCTCTCTCTCTCTCTCTCTCTCTCTCTCTCTCTCTCTCTCTCTCTCTCTCTCTCTCTCTCTCTCTCTCTCTTTCCTCTCTCTCTCTCTCTCTCTCTCTCTCTCTCTCTCTCCTGGCAGAGTTTCACCTGAGCAGACTGTCTTTCCTATCCTAAGTACTGACACATGGCCACTGACAGACAGACAGATGGGGTGCGGGTTGCCCCCTTGGTCTCCGTCTGATGATGCAGACGAGGATGGGTGATTGGTCATCCCCAGAACCTGCTTTATATTTACTCAGAATTTACTCTGTGTGGATAGATCCTGTTTATTCTTTCAGGACATGTCTCCTAATGGTGTGCACATCCTATATTTTGGTATACTGTACACACTTGCATTATCATCTGTGTAATACTTGATAGAGTATAACTCACGACATCTCCAAATGTATCTGAAACATAGTACACCGAGGCACGGTTTGAGCCATTTTGCAATGCAGTGTATACATTTAGCCCTCTTATAAAATATGTACTAAAATGATTGTTTCTTTGCCTTGCTATACAGCTGGGGGTTGCTGTTGCTAATAACAGACACTAGAAACAATGCATTTGAACTCAAAGCAGATACAATTCTTAACATGCTGTTTTGCATATCTGAATGGCAGCATGGCATGGTACAGAGAAGGAGGGCTGTCTGGATGTCTGTCTCTCTGGCTGCAGCCACCCTTGGACGGGCAGGGCCAAGGCCAGGCAGAGAGAGTGAGAAACCGTTCCACAGATCTCTGCATTAAACTAATGTGCTGGGATCAGGGGCCAGCGCCTCTCAAGCTGTCTCTTTGGCCTGCGGCTAATGTGAATGGGCACTGACTGTGTGCTACTGGCCGGGCTGCTGGGGCAATGGCACAGATACGGAACACCTGCTTAAGCTCTGTTCCAGGGACCCTAAATGCATCCGTTTCCCTCCACACCACATAACGTCTCCTCCTCCGGTTGTGATTAGTGGAGCCAACAATGGAATGGGGTGATGAGATGAACGTCCCCCTCCTCTGTAAAGCCAGAAGGGCTGCAGTTGAACACTGGTGATCGGTGGCAGCAGTAGGATCTCACACATTGGGTAATGTCATGAGCTGGACACATGGTGCTGTGCTGCTAGTGAAACATAGCCTACACCTGTTTATACTTAGCTCTGAGTCTTGCTGCTGATCACAACCTATGAAAATGACTTCAAATTGACCTTTGGGCCCTTGTAAAATCGTTGCTTTTGTAAACAGAATACCACAGATGTAGTTGACTATTACACTTCAAAACATGCAATCTCCTGTGATGTATGTTGTGGGCCTAGCTGTCTCTTTCAGTAGACAAAAATAGAGGGCAGCATTTTGGTATGGCTAGATGGAATGTAAAACCCAGCTCTTTAGTGATTTTATTACCCTTTCTAAGAATCATTACTTTCTGCATAGAGTTTGTTTGAGCTTTAATGATGACTGATAGTAGTGGTGAAGGGTTAAAAGGTTAAATGCATGGGGAACAACCATGAAATGTAAGTGTTCTCCATGCCATACACACTTTGATATTTCATCATGAAGAGGTACATGCTGTGAGGGAAATCTTAAGTCTTAATAATTCGATATGAAAGGAGCTTTATTTCTATTCCCAGTGATGAATTGTTTCTGACATGTTCACTGGTGAAATGCTTTAGAAGTTTCCTTCCTGACAGTACTCTGTAGTGAGCCATTCTTTTCTCTTCTTCCTCAAAGTGGGTTTTCTTAACTCTTTGAGTTATCTCTGTGTTTCTTTAATTTCGTCTCTGATCCGTCTCTCTACCACCGCAGCGCCTCACGGGGCTTCTTAGAGATGGAAATGAAAGAAGGATTTGATGAGGATTTGTTGTCACATCGTCACCGTCACCATCACCTTTGAGCCCCCAGACATCCCTCCAAAAAATGTAAAGAAAATTATACTTGAATCCTGCGGAGACCTCAGGGAGCGGTTGTTTCGTTTTGAAATATTATATGATGGAGAGTTTATTTTCCTTCTCAGTTCTAAGGCATCAGTTTGTTCTGTGTGGGTGATTATGATGAGTTTATTACTAGAAAGAATCCGTTTCCTTCAGCTGAATGAGTCAGAGAGACTCTCTCCAGAGACAGCTAGCTGTTGTCACCGTACTGGTATAAGTACTCTAGACAGACGCACACGCGCACACACATCCTTCAAACAGACCACCAGGACCAAATCTAAGCAGTGACTCATAAGATACTTCTATTCTCTCCTTGTCTGGCATTAGCAATTACCGCTGCAGTCGAAAGGTCAGGAGATGTTTTTAAAATGCTGGCCAATGCTTTCACGTCGCTGTTCCACTGAAATGTCCTTATACATTTAGAAAGTATCAAAGTAGGCTTTTAGAAAAGGGATGCGTTTAGAACACCGCTGACATTGTGACATTTTGTCACCAAAGTTGGTTTAGTGTCAAATGGCTTTCTGTTCTTTTCTGCCTTATATCTCTTCTAATCGACAGTATTTGATAATGGTAATTCATTTGGTGAGGACAGAAGCTACTGCTATTCTCGTTTAGATCAATTGTTTACTCTACACACATTAGTCACCGCTAGTTGTGTATCTTCTTGTGCAAGATAAGTATCCAAGCAATTTGCCACAATTATTGTGTGTGTGCAGAGTACACTCGCACGTGTGTGTATAAGTGTGTGTGCGTGTGTACAAGTGTTAGTGTGATGTAGAGATGTAAAGTGGAGGTCCACGTGTCTGCATGTTTGTTCAATATCTCAACGTTTCTGTTCGCACTATGACACGTTGAATTCACACTAAATCTAGACGCAATGTAATCAGCAATACATTTGATAGATTACATCTACATTTCTTTGCGCTACGACAAGAGGTAATCACACAGCTTGGAGAAGACAATACTATCTCGGACATGGCAGGAAAGGAATTACTGTATCTCCAAGATGTTTAATTTACTTTACGGTAGTTAATTAATTCTGGTTAAGTCAAATATGTACAGTAAGCACATTAACTACACATATTAATTAGCTGACGGCAAAGAAATGAACGATGACAATCCTGATTTAAGTGAAAAATAAGTGGAGTTTTAGATTGTTTCATTAAGTTAAAAGCCTCCATCTAAGAGCCATTTCCAATGCGAGAGAATTTGTTATACAAATGTTGCTTAATTTATTCCTAGACTTAATTCCTCCCACCCAACCTCATCAAACTTTTTATCATTTTTAAATATATAAAAAAAACTTCCCTCACTGGTGTCATTAAAACAGTTTTATCCTTATGCATTTTGTCACTACTGAGGTATGGGCTTTAGGCTATTTCAGCTGGGGAATAAATTCCACCCCCTCTACATTGTGTGTAATGGTAAAGTGTAGGCCAGTAATGTGGGCCTAATTCTCTTCACCCCTCAGCAGTTTGGGCCCTGCCTCATCCATCTCACTTAGAGAGAGCGGCACAGCCAACCAGATCAGCGCTAAGTAGAGACATCAGCTTTTTTATGCTACTGAAGACAAGCAGGCTAAATTATTTATGTTATTTAGCCATGGGTATGAGAAATAATAGCTACAGAATAGCAGTATTAGTGTTGTTAGAACCCAATTTGCCCGTTGGTTTCTCCATGTAACCTCAAGGTACTGTGGTTCCATAATTCCAAGGTACTGTGGTTCCATAATTCCAAGGTACTGTGGTTCCATAATTCCAAGGTACTGTGTTTCCATAATTCCAAGGTACTATGTTTCCATAATTCCAAGATACTCTGGTTCCATAATTCCAAGGTACTGTGGTTCCATAATTCCAAGGTACTGTGGTTCCATAATTCCAAGGCACTGTGGTTTCATAATTCCAAAGTACTGTGTTTCCTTAATTCCAAAGTACCGTTTCCATAATTCCAAGGTACTGTGGTTCCATATTTCCAAGGTACTATGGTTCCTTAATTAATTCCAAGGTGCTGGGAGACAGATTCCCCATTAAGCAGGACAATAACCTATTCCAAGGTGCTGAGATTCCATATTTTCCAAGATAGTGTGTTTCCATAACTACAAAGTGCAGTGTTTCCATAATTCCAAGGTACTGTGGGTCCTTAGTTCTAAATTCCATTTCCATTCTAAAAACAACACATTTAAGTATTCTTGTTTCAAGCTCTACGTATTAGTGTTGTTAGAACATAACTTGCCTGTTGGTTTCACAACGTAACCTCAAGGTATTGTGGTTCCATAATTCCAAATGACTGTGTTTCCATAATTCCAAGGTACAGTGTTTCCATAATTCCAAGGTACAGTGTTTCCATAATTCCAAGGTACTCTGGTTCCTTAATTCCAAGGTACAGTGCTTACATAATACCAAGGTACTGTGGTTCCATAATTCCAAGGTACTCTGGTTCCTTAATTCCAAGGTACAGTGTTTCCTTAATTCCAAGGTACGGTGTTTCCATAATTCCAAGGTATTGTGGTTCCTTAATTCCAAGGTACAGTGTTTCCATAACTCCAAGGTACTGTGGGTCCTTAATTCTAAATTTCCATTTCCATTCTAAAAACAACAAATTGAAGTATTCTGGTTTCAAGCTCTATGTGAAAGAGACAAGAAAGAAAATAAAGAAATAGAAAACAGACTGTGAAGGTCAGAACTGCATTATTCAAATTCTCTAATGTTTTGTTTAGTGGAGCTCCTCTGGACCTTAGTGCCAACGCCATTTCTAAATGTCATCTTATGGACATTCAACATTCTTTCCCCCCTAAACTCAAACAAATGTAGCCTACCTACTTTCATCCATTTCTAAAAGCATTATGTGGAATAACAAATACACGCTGTCAGTTGTATTTTATATCAAACCCAGTCCTTATTGATATTGAAAGACCACAGGGATAAATGCAGAATGGATCACATGGATTTAATTTGTAGGCCTATGTCTTGAAAGTGTCACGCGTGGCCCTTTTTTGGCGTATATCGTGGCTACCCCCCTCTCTCACTCTCTCTCCCACATCAGGTTTTACAACAGTCATAAATACCTGGTAGAAACTGCCATGCAGTATTGAGGGAGAGAGTCTATGGAGGTCAAAGAGCTTCTCTTACCAAAACTCCTAATCCCCAAAATGGGAGAATTAAACAATGTGTGGGAATGTGGGAGTGGTCCGTGGACACTTAAGGGACAGTCATGTTGAGTGTGTTTCATTTGGTCATCTCATGAAGGACAGGAAACACACATTACTGTGTCTTTGGTTGTGTACACTTGAAAAATTATGGGGTTTACATCTAAATATTGTGAAACGTATGTGATTAAACATTAAACTATTTGTGAAAATGTGATGTTAACCTTTGAAATGAGAAAATATGGGTTTTCATATAAAGTTAAACAAATCGGTGGCCACGCCCACGTGAGCATAGACATTACGTCGGCGTCATGGACCGCCTTTTCTCAGAAGTGTATAAAACCCTCTCCTGATGAAATTTAGATTAAAATAGAAAAGATGGAGCTGACGCTACATGTTGAAATGGTTAAGAACTATGACTCTATAGGCCCAGGAGACCAGACAGCTTGTATTGTTGGATACAATGCTGGAAATGGTTAAACTCTGAGATTAAGTCTAGTACGAGAATACCGACAACCGCGGAAGCATCTATTCTATGCAACGAGCATCTGTACGCCTGATGTATCCATTACAATAGACACTATCCAAAGCCGCTGAGAAAGTGACAACTACGAAGGACATTGTGACTTCTGGGGAAGTTAACCAGAGACTCTCTGATGAACTGACTCTCCAGCAGATGGACCGGCGATTCCAACAGAGAAGACCACAATGACATACGGGTGTAAATATATACATTACAATTATTTTTGAATGAGCGGCCGTTCAAGTGCAAAGGATTAGCATTTCAATTAATATAATTATCATCTGTGTGTAGTGAATCCATTTAGTCTTTCCCGCTTTTTTATCTGTCCCCACCCCTTTCCATTGTCTACCAAGCCGTCGTACCGGTGTAGCCCACTAGGGACTTATCAATGCATTGTGTTAGTAACCAATAACTATATTGTTTGTTTATGTATTTCGGTTCGTGCAGATATCCAAGGGTTTGCAATGTTCAGTAATGAGAACTGATGAGGTACAATTCATTAATAAGCGACTGTTTTGATAAGATATGAAAATATCTGAAGAGTCGATTCGGGAAATATAGACTCCATAAACATTTTCCCGTGGTGCCCCGACTTCCTAGTTAATTAAAGTTGACATGATTAGTTTAATCACGTAATAATAATTACACATAGAGAATTGATTTGATAAAATAACAGTCTTCACATTTAATGATAGTCCAGACACAACAACAGCTTGGCACTGTGTTTTTACATTAATCAATTTTATGGTGATCGCTGTAAGAAACAGATTATTAAGGCTATGAATGAAATTACCACAAAAGCCTGCCGGGATATGGATTTGCTCCAAGCCAAAACGAATACAAGATGGATCATGGCTTTCTGATACGTACATTCCCTTTAGTCATGTGAATGAAACGGCACTGTATGTGACACACTATACCTTTACATCCAATGAAACATCACTGGATGTCTACTCTATAGCTAGTCTTTACCCCTAATGTGTCGTTTTGCACAGAAAGCACATCTCTAACATGTTGTCCAAATCCAAATAATTATAGCTACATTTGTGCAGTTTTATTAAGAAATGCTTCTATGCTAAAGCATTTTAATCATTTTCATATCTTGGATAATCATTTTCTGAATGCTTTGAGCAATCTGAGTGTTCAGATGAATGGCCCACCTTTATCAGGACTTCTGAATGAATTAACTGATTCTATCTGATTAGCCAGATGATTCCATGCTGGGAATGGAATTTCAGTGTTCTATGGTTCTATAGCTCCAGATTCAAGGGATTGGCTGGATCATTATCCTCTGCTCTGCTCTGGTCTGGTATCCATCTCGACTGGCTTTTGTCTTCTAGTGGGCCACTCCTCTTCCCCAGCGCAACGCAGATAACAGGAACCAACCATTGTTTCAATAGTGCAGCCAGAACAATGGGAAGCCAAGGTGCATCATTTGTTTGACAGATCAATGATGGATAGCAGATCTGATGGGAGCCGGTGCCCTTTTCCTGAGCCTGACACCCACCAGCTCCTTGCCATTATGATAGTGCATTTACACTCCCCTGTCACTGCAGCACAACTCTTAGCCAATACAGTGCCTTCAGTAAGTGTTCACACACCTTGACTTTTATCACATTTTGTTGTGTTACAGCTGGAATTTAAAATTGATTGTTGTGTCACTGGCCTACACACAATACCCCATAATGTCAAAGTGTAATTTTGTTTTTAGAAATGTTTACAAATTAATACAAAATGTAAAACAAAATGTCTTGAGTCAATAATTATTCAACCCCTTTGTTATGGCAAGCCAAATAAGTGCAGGAGTACAAATGTGCTTAACAAGTCACATAATAAGTTGCATGGACTCACTCTGTGTGCGATATTAGTGTTTAACATGAATGACTACCTCATCTCTGTACCCACACATACAATTATCTGTAAGGTCCCTCTGTCGAGCAGTGAATTTCAAACACAGATCCATCACAAAGACCAGGGAGATTTTCCAATGCCTCGAAAAGAAGGGCACCTATTAGTCGATGGGTAAAAAACCCAAAAGCAGACATTGAATGTCCCTTTGAGCATGGTGAAGTTATTAATTACACTGTGAATGGTGTATTAATACACCCAGTCACTACAAAGATACAGGCATCCTTCCTAACTCAGTTGCCGGAGAGGAAGAAAATCGCTCAGAGATTTCACGGCCAATGCTGACTTTAAAACAGTTACAGAGTTGAATGGCTGTGATAGGAGAAAATTATTGAAGGTACACCACAATACTAACCTAATTGACAGAGTGAAAAGAAGGACGCCTGTACAGAAAAAAAATATTCCAAAACATGCATCTTGTTTCCAATAATGCACTAAAGTAAAACTACTAAAAGAAATGGCAATGAAATTAACTTTATGTCCTGAATATAAAGCCTTGTGTTTGGGACAAATCCAACACAACTCTACATATTTTCAAGCATGGTGGTGGATGCATAATGTTATTGGTATGCTTGTCATCGGCAAGGTAATGGGTATGATAGGGATTTTTTTTTTTTGGAGCTAAGCAGAGGCAAAATCCTAGAGAAAAACCTGGTTCAATCTGCTTTCCAACAGACACTGGTAGACAAATTCACCATTCAGCAGCACAATAACCTATACCCCAAGGGCAAATAAACACTGGAGTTGCTTACCAAGACAACAGTAAATGTTGCTGAGTGGCCGAGTTACAGTTTTGACTTAAATCTTTTGACATAATCGGTTTAAAAATCTATGGCAAGACCTGAAAATGGCTGTCTAGCAATGATCAACAACCAACTTGACAGAGTTTGAATAATATTTGACAATCCAGGTGTGCAAAGCTCTTAGAGACTTACCCAGAAAGACTCACAGCTGTAGTCACTGCCAAGGTGATTCTAGCATGTATTGAATCAGGGGTGCGAATACTTACGTAAATTAGATATTTCTGTATTAAGTTTTCCCAAAATTTGCTGACATTTCTAGTAACATGTTTTCACCTGTCATTATGGAAGATTGTGTGTACTATAGATGGGTGAGAGAAAAATCGCTATAATCCATTTTGAACTCAGGCTGTAACAACACAATGTGGAATAAGTCAAGGGGTATCAATACTTTCTGAAGGCACTGTACATGCTAAGAGGTTTATTCATTCTACAGAAAGAAAGTGTCTCTCCTTCCCCTCCCCTCCCATCCCCTCTCCTCTCCTCTCGCAGCGTGGACCAGCTGTAATTGGGTTGGTTTACACCTCCTTAAGAGCAAATCGAAGCGGGCTAGACATGCAGCCATGCAGAAGGCAGCACCAGGGATAAAAACACAGCCATCAACTGAGGTTCTGGAATATGTTTTGAAATGCATAGTGTGCACTGCTTTTTTATGGGGGTTGAGGAGTGTGTGGTAGAGGGGGGAGTTGTATTTGAACAGCATTGTGGATCATGTCACATAAAGCCGGTGTTCAGTCAGATTAAATGTGAACAACACACGCTTTACCAGGACGTCCCCAGACAGAAGGCGATAAGTAAGCAAACGCTTTCACACCGCACGAGGCAGTATTTCCATGGACCCATGTGTTTACTGCAGGACAGCTGGGGAGAGAAGAGATCAGCTTATCCAAAAAAAGAGTTATTTGATGATGTGGAGTACCCTTGACAGATACAGCACTGCGTCTGGTTAGATGTATTTCCAGCCAATGTTACAGTAAATCCCATCAACATTACATTGACTGAAACCACGGCACTAATGGAATGATTTAAAGAAGACCAGAATATCAAAACATTATCACAGAGGACAAACAATACTCAACTTCAATTTATTTTTTGAATGGGATTCGTTATTTCATTTAAGAGGGAGAACATTTACATAGAACAAGAACTCTCTCTCTTCCCTTAGCCAGAAGGAAATGGAAAGGCAACGTGTGACTGCAGAGCAACATCCCTGTGACCGACCGACGTCCCCAGTGCTGTGAAATAAATATATTTAGAGATATAACAGGGATAGATCAGAGCCGTAACCAGGGTTTGAGTATTTGTGAGGTCCTTTGTGAGGTGTTTCTATACAATTAAAAGCGTTAAAATGCTATTTAGAGAACAGAAAAAAAACAGAAAAAAAGACCCCATCCATTATCACCTTGGCTCCTGCAGGTTGATTCATCTCAGTCGATCTACAAACACAGAGCCTATTAGCTATACAATTGTAACGTTATACCCCTGACGGGGGGGATTCACACTGGCACGTAGCTGCAGCGACTGCTAAGGAATTGCACATCACTGCAAATGATCAACTCTTCACATACATATCACTTTTCTCAAATGACATAGCGTTCACATTTGTGTTCCCAGGCATTACTAATCAAGCTTCGCACAAACAGACATCAACGAAGCACAGAGATGATCGTACTATCACATTCACATGAACTATTAGAATAGTACTTACAATTCTGTATTGATATCAGTGACGTAGTAGTAAAAAAATGGTGTGTAATGGACAAGACGATATAGTGGACGATATAAATATATATAAATGAACATTTAGGACATTTTAAGAACTGTATTATTTGCATGTTGATTGCATTTTAATGTAGAACTTTAGGGAAAATGTTCATATTGAAACATATCATATTCTTTGCAAGTTCATAAACTTGTTTGATAAGATTAGTGCAGATTTTCTGAGGGGACCACACACGTGGCCACGACCCCAGGTATAGGAACCACTGTACTAACCTCTCTCTGCTTGCTTCCTCTATCTCTCTCTGTCTCCTCTGCTTCCTCCTGCATGCATTGCAGACTGCCTCAGCCTCACCACTGAGCGCTACTCTCTAGAAAACATATAAAGTATTCTGCTTCTGCTGAGGTAGGCTCCGTTTAACGTTAGCTTCTTACTTCATCCTTCTAGCTGGCAAAGTAATACAAGCCGGAACCCTTCAACGTTACTGCAATAGGAGTCTCGGTTTTTGTTTGTTTGGGGGGGATGTCTGTAGACACCCAGCGGGAGTCGAGGGATGGTTTTAAAATAAAACGTCTCGCAAACACACTGTCAGCAACGCCTCTAGTTTTGCCTACTTCTCTAGTGAGTCGACTTCGAGCTGGGGTAGTTCGTTTCACGTCTCAGGCCCTGCCAGATCCAGGGCGCGCAGGAAAATGTAACGAACAACCACTGTTCATGGTTCCACTAATTCGCAAAAAGAAGCAGACGTAATTAGAACTCAGTCAGATCAAGAATATATGCATTCTGAGCTTTGACCAACACTGGGAGAAATATTCAGATGTTGACCCATAAATGATATTCTTTATTGTAAACAAAATATATATATTTGTATTTTTTCAAATCAGAAATGTCACGTACTGTACCTCATATGTAGTTACAGCCATGGGACATATGTGTGTAATTTCACAGAGTCCTCAGTCCTGGGAACACAGATCAGAGTGTAGAAAGAGAAATAGCTATTTTGCCGCCCAATGCTCTGCTTCCACTGACTTGTTGTGCCACCTCTCTCTCCTCCCAGCATGATTAATGCCAGGTGAAGAGCCCTCTGCTCTTTCTGATAGATTTATGGACTTCACAGTACAATATCTTAGTGTTTCTTTGTACATTAATCTTCCCTACATTGATATTTGTCATTTATAGGGCTCAGAGCCTGACCTTTTCCTGCCCCTGCAAGCCCCATCTGCTTCTTGATTTGATTGGTACTCAGTCCCTCAGGTTAACCATTGGGGGCTTGGGCAGAACTAGCCTGCTGTCTTTCCTCGCAGGTATGAAGGAGTGAACGCCAAGAAAAAAAAATGCAAGAGACACAAAAGGAGGGAGATCTTTGGAAGAAGGAATATAATTAGGGTTCTGGTCTATTGGCAGGACTACTTGTACAGCTGAATGACTCTGAATTATGGCTCATTGTGGCTGACTCATGGTTTGATCTATGAGTTTAGATGCTTAACTTCAGTATAATCATGGTCCAGCATTTAACTCTACTGAAATTGGAACTAGACACTTGGATGTAATATTTCGATATGTTTTGTTAACACACACAAATACGGTATACGCCGCCCATCCAGAAAGCGAGGTCAGTACAGGTGCATCAAAGCTGGGACCGAGAGATTGAAAAACAGCTTCTATCTCAAGGCCATCAGACTGTTAAACAGCCATCACTAACATTGAGTGGCTGCTGCCAACATACTGACTCAAATCTCTAGCCACTTTAATAATTAAAAATTGGATGTAATAAATGTATCACTAGCCACTTTAAACAATGTCACTTTATATAATGTAATGTTTACATACCCTACATCACTCATCTCATTATATATATACTGTACTCTATACCATCTACTGCATCTTGCCTATGCAGTTCGGCCAGCGCTCATCAATATATTTGTATATACATATTCTTATTCATTCCTTTACACATTCATTCCTTTTTGTGTGTATAAGGTAGTTGTTGTGAAATTGTTAGATTACTTGTTAGATATTACTGCATGGTCGGAACTAGAAGCACAAGCATTTCGCTACTCTCGCATTAACATCTGCTAACCATGTGTATGTGACAAATAAAATTTGATTTGATTTATAATATGAATGAATTACTTACCAAAACCAATAAAGCTATACAGGCGTATAACAAGATTATCTTTCTTTGACATGAATAACAATATTTGCCCTTTCTCTTGAAAATGTTGTGATATCAAATTGGTAGTTACAGTCTTGTCCCATCGCTGCAACTCCCCTATGGACTCGGGAGAGGTGAAGTTCGAGAGCCATGCGTCCTTCGAAACACAACCCTGCCAAGCCGCACTGCTTCTTGACATACTGATCTCTTAACCCGGGAGCCAGCCGCACCAATGTGTCGGAGAAAACACCATCCAGCTGGCAACCAAAGTCAGCTTGCAGGCAGGCATCCTGCCTGCTACAAGGAGTTACAAGAGCGTGATGGGACAAGGAAATCCCGGCTGGCCAAACCCTCCCCTAACTCGGACGACGCTGGGCCAATTGTGCACAACCTCAAGGGTCTCCCAGTTACGGCTGGCTATGACACGACCTGGGATCAAACTTGGGTCTGTTGTGACGTCTCAAGTTCTGTGATGCAGTGCCTTAGACTGCTGCTCCACTCGGAAGGCCCTTATTTTGACTTTCGACAAGGGAAATGTACATCCAAGTTGAAATGGCTTTTAGAACATCTCCTACTAAGCGATATTAGAGAAGATAAGAGTTATGAATCTGAAAAACAAACATGATCTATTAACCTGTCTAGGATGAGGGTGCCGCTAGCGGCACTCCCCCCCACCCCCACTGAAAAGGCAGAGCCGCGAAATTCAATTATTTTTATTTTTTTAAATATTTAACTTTCACACATTAAAGTCCAATACAGCTAATGAAAGACACAGATCTTGTGAATCCAGCCAACATGTCCGATTTTTAAAATGTTTTACAGGGAAGACACAATATGTAAAGATGTAAATCTATTTCCTAAAAACACATTAGCATAATCCACCATATTTTATTTGTCCACCAACAACAGTAGCTATCACTAATTCGGCTAAACTAAGATATTTATAGCCCCTAACCAAGAAAAAAACTCATCAGATGACAGTCTGATAACATATTTATGGTATGGGATAGGTTTTGTTAGAAAAATGTGCATATTTCAGGTAGATGGCATAGGTTACAATTGCACCCACCGTCACAAATGGACTAGAATAACTACATAGAGCAACGTGTTTACCTACTTACTAATCATCAAACATTTCGTAAAAATACACAGCATACACTAATCGAAAGACACAGATCCTGTGAATACAGACAATATTTCAGATTTTCTAAGTGTCTTACAGCGAAAACACAATAAATCGTTATATTAGCATAGCACATGTGCAAACATTACCCCAGCATTAATTCTAGCCAAAGTGAGCGATAACGTAAACATCGCCAAAATATATTATTTTTTTCACTAACCTTCTCAGAATTCTTCAGATGACACCCCTGTAACATCACATTACAACATGCATATACAGTTTGTTCGAAAATGTGCATATTTAGCCACCAAAATCATGGTTAGACAATGGGGAAAGTAGCCCAGCTGGTGAGAAAATGTCCGTGCGCCATATTAGACAGTGATCTACTGGTATACATAAATAATCATAAACGTGACTAAAAAATATAGGGTGGACAGCGATTGATAGACAATTTAATTCTTAATACAATCGCGGAATTAAATTTTTTAAATTATCCTTACTTTTCAATACAGTTTGCGCCAAGCGAAGCTACGTCAAAAAACATGGCGTCCTAAGCCACTAACATTTTTCGACAGAAACACGATTTATCATAATAAAAATTTCCTACTTTGAGCTGTTCTTCCATCAGTATCTTGGGCAAAGGATCCTTTCTTGGGTCTAATCGTCTTTTGGTGGAAAGCTGTCCTCTTGCCATGTGGAAATGCCAACTGCGTTCAGCATGAACTGGAAGCGTGCCCAGCGATTCACAGCGTTTCAGAAATAAATGTCCCAAAATCGCACTAAACGGATATAAATTGCTATAAAACGCTTTAAATTAACTACCTTATGATGTTTTTAACTCCTATAACGAGTCTTAACATGACCGGAGAAAGATTACTCCCAACACTAATGCTTGGAACAGGTGCGGGTCGGTGTCCTCCAGGCGCATGACGCAGCTCCAAAAGAGTGACTAGCTACAGGGTTTTTTAATTTATAGTGCCTGTGAACGCGCAATCGACCCCATTCAAATCGTCATCACGTAAAGGCATCCAGGGGAAGACGTAAGCAGTGTCCGTATACTCATAGGAATAACATTGGCTTTAAAACTGACTCCAGAACAGTGGCCAAAATTTCTGAAATCTGACTCCATGTCAGGGAAATTGCTGTAGAATGGGTTCTGTTCCACTTAGAGACAAAATTTAAACTCCTATAGAAACTATAGACTGTTTTCTATCCAATAATAATAATAATATGCATATTGTACGATCAAGAATTTTGTAGGAAGCCGTTTCAAAAATTACACGATTACCATAAATAGTGACAACAGCGCCCCCAGCCTCAACAGGTTAACAAAGTTCAGCTAGGATAGAAGTATACTCTCAAAAACAAAATATATGCTGAGCATTCTGGTAAACAGAAAGTAGATAGAACATTCTCAAGATGTCTTATATGAACATAAAGGACAATTCTTACTAATTACATTTTGAAATTCCTCCAAACTGTTGAAATGCACTTGTATTTACTGTGTGGAAAATGAATCCTGATATTATATCTTCCTATAATCAGTGTGTATCTAAAATCACAGAGGCTCTGTGCTCTAACACGACCCACCCCTGGGGAGCGACATATCCGTTGGTGATGGAGAGATGAAATCATCTGGCTTTTAAAGGCTCAGCGGAGGGAGCTGCCCTCATCCACCGTCCCCCCTGTCCCGTATCCTGGATTCTCTGCTCCAGAATGTTCCCCTAATGGCCCTCGCTTCACATCAGGAGATCCCCTGTTCCCTGTCTACTGTTCCCGGACGGTCGATGTTGCAAACTATTTCTCAAATGGTGCTCCCTGCTCCTCACATCAGTCCTAACTCCACCAGGAGCTCTCCATCTGGGTGAGTGAGTGTGCTGGGGTCCCAGGCAGACACCGTGAAATGGGCCCGGCCGTGGTTCAGAGCACAGGCCCGCCCTGACCCCAAGCCGCCCACCTCACGCAGCCCGCCAGCCCACAGACCTGGCCCATTTGCCAAGGCCCATTAGTGTGTTCATGTTTTACTGGCGCCACAGCCCTGCCATTCATCATGCCGTGGCGTGTCATTTGACCACACACACACACACACACACACACACACACACACACACACACACACACACACACACACACACACACACACACACACACACACACACACACACACACACACACACACACACACACACACACACACACACACACTCTCTCAGACACTCACACAGATTCATCCAGCCGTGCCGTTAGGTCTGGCCAAACCGCTATACAGTGTTAAAGTCAATCTGCTCTCCTAGCTCACTAGCTCTAATGGCCCCAAGGCTTCCCTGCCCTGGTTGGTAATTGGAGGAGTCCAGCTGGAACGTCTAGGATTGATTGTTTTGATTAGATATGGCATCTCCGTGGATCAAATGGTATGGAGTATTGATTTGTTTTGTCTGCGACATCAATCATAACAACAGCAGCCAGATATTGCAACCTTAAGCCAGATCTCCAGCAGGTGTAAGGTCGTATGAACAGGATCTAGGTACATTTGAATATTTTACTGCTTCTCAAACTCTGTATTCTACACACTCGGATGGAAATGTAATTTGTTACATGAAGTACTATACATGTACACCTTTTCACAGTGGAATGAGGATGATCGCTATAGGCCATGCAGCTCTTATGTGCGCTGGTTAGCCAGTGTAGCTCAGGTGTAGGTCTACAGCCAGTGTGTGTCAGTGTATCATGATATAAAGGCCACCAGGGCTGTCATGTCAGTGATTTATTACCCAGTAAGGAGCCCTGTAGCATGGCCATGCCAATGTCCCCAGTCCCCTGGTACCTGGTGCTCCTCTAGTCACGGCGTGTGACCACATCACTCCTACAATCAGCAGGGACGATATTGCTCAGCTCTGCTTCACTGCAGCCGATTGACACATGAATCTATTTGTTGACATGTAGAAGGTTTTATGGGAGCCTTGCAGGTCAAGTGGCGTAGCTAAGAGGTTAATGTGAAAATAGATTAACCCTGGAAGGGATTGTTTCACACACACAGTTGTCCTAATACTGTGTTAGCAACCCAGAACACCATACCATATTGCTGGCCTGCCTATATAGGTCAGGCGCGCTGTATCTAGACTGTGGTGTACTTTGTAGGCCTACTGTAATATAAGGGGAAAGAGTCCCAATCAAATGAGGGGTTGTGTCCATATCTTTGAAAAGTATACGTGGCCTTGTGATTTCTATCATCAGACTGACTGATAGCGTGTGATTCAGCTGCTCTCTGTCTGTCTGTCGGCTATACAATTTCCTCAACTCCCTCCTCAAGTGTGTCTGTGTCTGGAAATAGAAGTAGGAGGAGGACTGGAGCACAAATTGGACAGAGGACTAATCAGTGCAGTAGCAGCTCCACTCCGCCTCCGTCCGCTCTTCACTCAGTGTTCCATGAAAGGGGCATACATGGCGTGAACTGGGCTGGACGTGTCGTCTGTCTGTGCCTCTGCATTGCATCCTCGCCTTTCCCCCCAGCGTGCCTCCTCGCCTTCCCCCCAGCGTGCCTCCTCACCTTCCCCTCAGCGTGCCTCCTCGCCTTCCCCCTCAGCGTGCCTCCTCGCCTTCCCCCCAGCGTGCCTCCTCACCTTCCCCTCAGCGTGCCTCCTCACCTTCCCCCCAGCGTGCCTCCTCGCCTTCCCCCCAGCGTGCCTCCTCACCTTCCCCTCAGCGTGCCTCCTCACCTTCCCCCCAGCGTGCCTCCTCGCCTTCCCCCCAGCGTGCCTCCTCGCCTTCCCCCCAGCGTGCCTCCTCACCTTCCCCTCAGCGTGCCTCCTCACCTTCCCCCCAGCGTGCCTCCTCACCTTCCCCTCAGCGTGCCTCCTCACCTTCCCCCCAGGGTGCCTCCTCGCCTTCCCCCCAGCGTGCCTCCTCGCCTTCCCCTCAGCATGCCTCCTCGCCTTCCCCCCAGCGTGCCTCCTCGCCTTCCCCTCAGCGTGCCTCCTCGCCTTCCCCTCAGCGTGCCTCCTCGCCTTACCCCCAGCGTGCCTCCTCGCCTTGCCCCCAGCGTGCCTCCTCGCCTTGCCCCCAGCGTGCCTCCTCGCCTTCCCCCCAGCATGCTTCCTCGCCTTCCCCCCAGCGTTCCTCCTCGCCTTGCCCCCAGGGTGCCTCCTCGCCTTGCCCCCAGGGTGCCTCCTCGCCTTGCCCCCAGGGTGCCTCCTCGCCTTGCCCCCAGGGTGCCTCCTCGCCTCCCCCCCAGCATGCCTCCTCGCCTTCCCCCCAGGGTGCCTTCTCGCCTTCCCCCCAGCGTGCCTCCTCGCCTTCCCCCCAGAGTACCTCCTCGCCTTCCCCCCAGGGTGCCTCCTCGCCTTCCACCATAGCCTACGTACAAGAGGGATGCTAGGTGTTGCCTGTGTCTCTCCCTATGCTATGCCTCCTCTCCTCTTCCTTGCCTCCCTCTCATCCTCTTCTCCTCTCCTCTTCCTCGCCTCTCTGTCTAACTCCCTCTGTACGTACAAAGAGAGATGCTAATGTGAGTCAGTGCTCAAAAATAGCTCATCCCATCCCCTCTTGCCCAAGATGGCATGCCATGCTTAGAACCGGGCAAAGGCACAGCAGCAGTATTGATTAAAACAGTCATTTGCTAAAGAAAAACAGTATTGACCTTCTCCTCCTCCCCCAGTCAGAACATAAACAGGAGGGAAACAAAGCTGAGGTAAATATACTGCAGTTACACTGCAGAGTGCTTTTGTCCCCGATTTACATTATTAATATATATCATAATAATATCATAATATATCATATATCATCAGATTACTTTATCATTACTGCTCTGTAGGTAAAATGAGAAAGTTCTAATGCAGGATGTGTTGAGATTACCATTAGTAGCCATGCTGCTTCCAAGGCGGCAGTCAATTCTACTCAGGCAGTGTGTGGACACTAATGCCTCATAATCAGGCTTCAGGGGCTTAAGCCAATTGCAATTGGCGGAAAGTTCAAGAATGATTGATTGCCCTGCCGACGAGCCCTAGGTTTGGCTAAACTTCAATTCCTCTCAGTCAAACCTAAACTCCTGTGATGTATTTAATCTCACTGTGGCTTGTTGCTATTTCAAAGAGTTTCAGTATCACAGTATTTTTCCAAGGAGTCAAATGTCATAGAAGAGTCACTTACTCAAAGGTCACATGACATCACATCAAATGGTCAGGTGTGTTAACACCAGCTTACTCTCACAATGTATTAACATTCACATAGAAATGTGTATTTTTGTTTGGTATGAGAAACCGATACACAAATCCCACACGAGATCTACCAAACATTTGCGCACATTGGGTGTTGTTTGTTTACCTCTTCCAACTACAGAAACGTCGGTAAATAGTGGAAACATTGTGCTTTTTTCTCTCATGATTGATAAAGACCCCCACTTGATTACCTCAGAAGTGGCAGAAAAGATCAGATCCTGCAATCTCATAATAGTGCCGTTTTCTCAGAGGATCTGGATAGAATGTGTCCGATTAGCGGTGGTCAATATTCCTAGAGAGAACACTCATTAGGAAAGTTGACGGGGTTTGGGAAGGGAGACAGAGTGATATCACAGGGGAATTGAATAGCAACCTACATGACAACCTAAACTATTGGAGGCAAATAGAACACAATGCAAAATGCATTGGTTGTTCAAAAAGTGTGCTGATAGTCTCCCCTGTATTTATTAGTTTGATAGTGTGTATAAAGCTGTTCTCAGAGCATATATGGTACCTTTGAAACATTCTCTCTGTAATTATAAAAGCATTGATCCTGTCAGAAGTCTAACAGTATTTTCTAGAGTTCCAGTTGTTTTCAAACTGCCAGGTTTGTTTTTCCTCGCCAGTGCTGAGTGGCTGGAAACAGAAAAAAAACCTCTAAAATCAATGGTTGATTGGCCCTTTGGTCGTGGAACTGTGATTTAAAGCATATGTTGCCTAATGGTGCTAACGAGTGTCTGTTATTGGGCACTAAGCTGGCCTGGCCCCCTCAGCATGGCCTTGTTAATGTCACTGTCACTAAGTCCATCCCCTGGCAGGCCCCATGATCAAGGGCCGGGAGCGAGGGAGGCGAGGGAGGAGAGGGAGGTAGGGGGGGAGAGAGAGGGAGGGAGGGAGGAGAGGGGAAAAAGGTCCCTCACCCTTATCACACATAGCGGGAGAGGGAGGAGAGGGAATGAAGTAGGGAGCGAGGGAGGTACCGTCGTCAGTCACACACTCCCTCCAGAACGTTCCAATATTCCACATTCTACCCAGAACTTAATTGGTCTCTGAATTATTAACCTCAATAGAGGGTTGGAGGACACAGGGCCGTTTGACCTCGCTGATACGTCTGGGGGCACACAGTCCTTCAGCTCAGTGCTGCTCACTGTGTAGACATGCATACATATTTAACCATCTGTAAGGGAGGATGAGGAACACATTTAGATTTCCTCCACTTATCACACGCATTGACCTTTAGTGTTTTTTGGAACTGCACACATTTTCACAAACTCTAGTATTCAGGCCAGTAACTTGTGTAACGAGTGTATAGACATAATTAGTAGTTACATTTCAAACATTAGTGCCTGTAGTTCTGTGTGATTCCGTTAAGTACATTGCATTTGCTCAGAAGTGCTGAGAACTAAATGCATGCCATCGTGTTAGTTTTTTCTCTTTCTGTGTTTCAGATTAATTGCCATTCTAGGCATTGGCCTTCACCACAGTGAACAAATGTGATTTATTCATTGATTCCGCAGTAGATGTTTACACATCACAACAGCATAAACATTTCCCAGAAAACATGCTTTTATATTACATAATTCAATAGCTTATACATTAATAATGAATACATTCCACTGTCTTGGTAAATATAACAATGTAAATGTCATGCTCCCTGTTTTGCTGAATGACTTATTGGACAGCACGTCTTCTCTGTAACAGCTATAACAGACAGTCAAGACTAGACATCATATTGCAGCATCCTTGGGTTTTTTGAAAGGCGCTTTAAATTAAATGTATTATTATTATTATTATTTTGAGGATATAGGTTTGCAGTAAAATACATAGTTTGAATGCAGCATGTGATTATATTGACTGAAATAAGATGTGAACTTTCTCTTTATTTCCCAGGGTGGACTTAGCCCAGAAATTATCCTGTAACCTTTAAGAAGAGTTGAGGATCATACAGAAGAAGTGTTCTTTCTCCAGACACACACACACACACACACACACACACACACACACACACACACACACACACACACACACACACACACACACACACACACACACACACACACACACACACACACATACACACACACACACATTCCCTTGGCTGCAGCTGAGGCTACACACACACGCATGCACACACATAAACACGCACACACATGCTCATGCACACAAACACACTCACACTCACACACACACACACCCACACATATTCCCATTGGCTGCAGCTGAGGCTACACACACTCACACACAAACGCACGCACGCACATGCTCATGCGCACAATCACACACACACACACACACACACACACACACACACACACACACACACACACACACACACACACACACACACACACACACACACACACACACACACACACACACACACACACACACACACACACACACACACACACACACACACACACATTCCCATTGGCTGCAGCTGAGGCTACACACACACACACACACAAACAAACGCACGCACGCACGCACATGCTCACAATCACACACACACACACACACACACACACACACACACACACACACACACACACACACACACACACACACACACACACACACACACACACACACACACACACACACACACACACACACACACACACACACACACACACACACACACACACACACACACACTCTCAGACACTCACACGCACACACACACACACACAGGCGGCATTTCTCCTGTCTTGGCTGGATCAGGGCCAGTTAGGAGTGTGTCATCTTACAAATGAGGTGGGCTCAGTGATAAATGTCCTGCCGTCCTCAGATGGGGAGATGGAGACCCTGACAGTGGCGTACCGGGACAGGACAGAGCTATACATAGACCCAGTCAGACAGACGTATAGCAGTGGAGAAATACACTTTACTTCCTCAATTTTCTCACGTCTAACTCAGACCTCTTTGTGGTGTTCTCTGAACCTAAAGCCACCATTATAGCCTTGACTGGGTGATTTAGCTACGGTATATGAATAAGAGGTTATCTATTGACAGATATCTGACAGGATTCCCATTGACAATTACCTTCAATGTTGTGCATCGATACACTATAACGATAACAATATAGCCTGCCAATGTTAGGTATAGCATGCCAATCAATAGCCTTGTGCATGGACAGAAAGGAGCCGCTACCTCTCGTCCTTGGTGTTTTTGTTCTGTCATCTGCTCAGGGCGACTCAATCCCAGCGCAGTCGAGAGTGATGAAGATGCTAGACTGAGCTTCTTTTTTTTTTACTGTGTTAATTACCAGAGAGAAGAGAAGCAATTCGGCTAGGCTTGATTTTACTGTTGCTAGCCGGATGATAAAGGCTACATGAGTGATGCTCTTCTTCATGTTCTTGTTTGCTTCTGAATTAGCTGATTAGTCTTTCCCAAATGGCTGCTGCCATTCCAACGCTCTGAGAGATTGTCTTTCTCTCAATTGAAAGGTGAAGTGCCTACTCTAACAGTGAACAGCCAGCATCCACTCGTTGTAAAGCATCCTCTTAATACATTTGTAATTCAAGTGAACACTCCTTTAGAAGATAGACGGTATTTGAGAACCTTCCATTAATCTGATCCTTCATATTTGCACGGCAGTGTCTCCACTGAGGCTCTGTTGAAGTATATCTTAGCTTGGCTTCAACATTTCTAGGGCCCAGAATATAATGGCCAGCAGAATGTGTGTTTGTGCGTAGCTTTATAAGCTTTGTGCTTAGCACAGACACTTGTTTCATTTGGGCTATCGTTTCAGCAGGCAGTGGTGTGAAATGTACCATATGATGAATATTGTGCATTACAACTGCTGACTCTGCATAGGTCAGCTGTCTGTATTCAGCCGCCATAGTGGAATATGTACTGTAGCTCCCCAGTGCCCCCCTCACTACCGTAGCCCAGTAGTCACACCAGAGCCCCTCATTCCCCTGGTCCATATAACTCCCCCTTCTGCTGCTGCTGACAACTTTGTCATTAAGGATGTCATTTTCTCTTCCTGGAAGCTATATCAAATCTTCATTACAACCATAAACTATTCTAGGCTTTCCTGTCTATCTTCTGCTTAGCTCCCACACCCACACCCAGACCCCAATCCTCCTCTTTACGTATGCAGCGAGAGAGAGAGAGAGAGAGGGGTATTACTGGAGATGTGCGATGGCAAGCACTTCTGTTCCTGAAAGGGAGCGTGGTTATAAAGCTGGAAAGAGATCAAATCCAGGGTCTTCCAGATGCTCTAACCCCAGTTTATTTCTCTCTCTTCTCGTCTTAGATTGAACATGGCTGGTTGTGAATATTTCATTTAGTCCCTCTTTCGCTAGCAGGATGAGTCACGACATGCACATTCAGGCTAATTGATACCATATCATACATCCACCTTCCACTCGTCTTACAAAATAATACAAATGTATTGTCACATATACCGGATAGGTGCAGTGAAATGTGTTGTTTCACAGGTTCAGCCATAGTGGTACTGCGCCCCTGGAGTAAATTAGGATTAAGTGCCTTGCTCAAGGACACATTGACAGATTTTCTTTGCCTTGTCAATTCGGGTATTCGAACCAGTAACCTTTTCGGACTGATACCCCGAGCCCCCATACATTTTGGTGACTGGTTACTAGCCAAACGCTCTAAACGCAAGGCTACCTGCCACCCTACCTGCTAGACTACCTGCCGCTTAAACTTACTCCAGATGAGACTGAAACTTTTCCCCATGCAAGGTCATTTCAGTTCACTGCTCTATGAGTGCAGAGTGCAGAGTGCAAAATACTTATCATGTGATGGATGCAATTCTGTCGTACATTTAAGCCTGCCTCCATTTTCCCCTAAGGGACGGAACATGCTCCAGATATGGATTTACAAGTCATGCTCATTATACTTCTGTAATTATTCGTCGATGCCTTGACAGGACGTCAAATATTAGCTACACTGAATTCTCCATCCGTAATACAATGGAATAATGCATGTCAAAATGTGCAGTCACTCAGTGCAGATGATTGTGCTGATGAAGCTGGTCATTGTGGCAGCATTTCTCCACCGTATGGCCGCCTTCCAAATAGCGCCCTATAGAGTGCACTACTTTTGACCAGAGCCCAGGTCAAAAGTAGTGCACTCTATAGGGAATAAGGTTCCATTTGATACACAGCCTATGTCTCTCACTGCAGTGACTGCAGGCATAATTCCACCTCATAGTGACACCGTTGTCTCCTCCAATCCTGCCTCAGAGTATTAGTCATTAAGGCTAGCTGCTCAGTTTGACATCCCTCATCATATCAGGGCCTTAATCACAGCAGATCTCCACCATGTACATATGACCATATCATTAACACAGCCCTCTCTCTCCACCATCCCTCCATCCCACACTCCCCCTCCGTTGTTCTCACAGATGTGGTCCAGCCTTTTATACATTCATTAAGGACTGATACCCCGAGCCCCCATACATACAGTGACAAATTACATCACTTTACGTTGATTCATCCATCAACAGATAATTGCTAAGGCTTTACATTATTTCATTATTTCACCTCGAATGCAAAATATTTCTTCCTCCAGGGGGGTTACGTTTAAATAACATTGATTGAGTGTGATATTAGGGTTCAACCTTGCACAAAATGAAAAATAAATCTCCCCATTCATCCAGCTATCCACCAACCCCCAAGCTTACCCACACAGTGGAAGGTAGGATAGAAGCTGTGGTGACGATGTTGGTGGGATTTTTCTTCTCCTGGTCCTGCCGGCTGTCTCCTGCTGTAATGATGAGAGAACCCAGGGCACAGACACACACACACACACACACACACACACACACACACACACACACACACACACACGCACGCACGCACGCACGCACGCACGCACGCGCACACACACATAAACACACACACACACACTGATCTGACTGCCGTGACATGGGTAATAGGTAATGTCCTGTCTTCTCACACTGATGCATTACACACATCCTGTCATTATCAGGTTAAGAGATATTTCTAATAATAAATGAAACCAGGGACAGTCTGCAACCCTGGTTGCTCTGACAGACAGGCAGACACACGTGAGACTCGCACATGTACACCAACACCAACACACATGCACATACACACAGTTTCTAATAGATAGTATGTTGGCCACATTGTTACAGTTTTTTACGATTGCTTACACACTAAAATGTAACTTTTCCCACAATTAGCAAAACCTTACACTCAAGGAGCAAAACACAAGGCTAAATTTGCACAGCTGTAAGCACATTGTCAGCTTCACACTATTTGCAAAACATTACACATAGTGATTTGCAAAATACTAAACACACGTGTATACATCAGACACAGAAGTATATCATGATGTCACTTTCTTGCAATTCCAAAGCACTGACTGTCAAATTACCACACCTATGAGCCAATCTGTTAAACACAGCCATCAGGTGCACAAACACATGATTGCTAAATTGTAGACACACCAATCAGGTTTAAGCACTATAAAAATGCAGCCGGTAGGTTCACCTGCCTTCAACCAAAATGGAAGGAGTCAGAAGAAGAGTGAGGGTGAGAGGAGGAGTACACAGAGGAGGAGGAGGAGAAGGAGGTAGAGGTAGAGGAAGAGGCAGAGGCAGAGGCCGAGTCAGAGGTCGAGGAAGACCTGAAGCAGGAGGAGAATGTGCACAAAGAAGAAGAGGACCAAACTTATCAAATGACATTCGTGCAACACTAGTGGACCATGTTGTGAACCACGGATTGACGCTGAGGGAGGCTGGACTGAGAGTTCAGCCAAATCTTAGCAGATATACAGTGGCATCTGTCATAAGGACTTTTCGACAGGAAAACAGGTAAAAGAAGATCTGTCTACAGTTACAGTAATCAGCCGCTTATTGTATGCACCATATCAGCACTTGTGATACCCCTTCCTGTGACATTGTACAGTAAGTTACATGTATTATTCTCTACATAGGATTGAGGGTCAGGAACGACAAGGAGGAAGGGGGCCCATATTCACGCAAGAACAAGAGAGAGAGATAATTAACATGGTTTTGGCCAATAATGCTATCAGGCTCAGAGAACTACAAGCCAACATTATCGGTGACCATGCCATTTTCAATAATGTCCATCAGGTCTCTCAGTCAACACTGGCGCACATCCTGAAAAGACATCAGGTTCAAATGAAACAACTTTATCGAGTGCCTTTTGAGCGGAATTCAGAGAGGGTCAAACGGCTGCGGCATGAGTATGTGGAGGTTTGTATTGTTCACTTTAACACTGTGATGTTGCATACTGCACACATGACTTCTTTACATTGACTGTATACTAGACCTATCCTGAACTACACAATCTTCTCTTTCACTGTATTTCAGGGAGTTTTGCAGATGGATGCTGAGGAAATCCTGCATGAATTCAAATATATTGATGAAGCAGGGTTCAACCTCACAAAAGCAAGAAGGAGAGGCCACAGGGCTATAATCAATGTCCCAGGGCAACATGGGGGTAACATCACCCTTTGCACTGCCATTTCACAGCATGGGGTTGTCCTCCATCATGCCAAAATGGGCCCTTACAACACACCTCACATTCTTACATTTGTGGACTGATTGCACCACATCGTCACAGCAGGTAATGAAATGCACCAGATGCAATACACGGTCATCTGGGACAATGTGTCATTCCACCGCTCTGCTTTGGTCCAGAACTGGTTTCAACACCATCCACAGTTGACAGTACTATACCTTCCACCATACTCTCCGTTTCTAAACCCTATCGAAGAGTTTTTCTCTGCATGGCGGTGGAAGGTTTACGATCTCCAGCCCCAGGCTCAGGTACCCCTCATTCAGGCCATGGAGGACGCCTGTGACCAAGTCGACGCCGCAGCTGTGCAAGGATGGATTCGACATTCAAGACGGTTCTTCCCGCGTTGTCTTGCTAATGACGATGTTGCTTGTGATGTTGATGAAATTCTCTGGCCAGATCCAGCTAGGCGAAGAGATAATGTAGTATGTTTACTGTAGTATTTTCTGTACAATATTGTCAGTTTTTTTCAGATTATTTTTTATGTTTGTTGTTATTTACTGTAATTGTAACCTGTACTGGATACAGTATTTTATGTTTGTCTGTTTGTCTGTTTGCTGAGCTAACAGTGTTATGCACACTACTGTAGTAGCATTAAAACTGGGACATGTTTTGTTGTGATTCTCCATGTTGACATGTTGACTGATTTGGGTATATGGAGCGAAATAAATGATATTTTCCTCAGTCTGCAGCATTGGTCTTGTGTAGTGTTTGTATAGTTGCACTTTCTCTGTGTACTTCATTTACAGTACTCTAATCACTGACAATTAGACTTGCTAAAAGTGTTTTAGGTTAGCAACAGCAGTGTGTAACTGGTTCAAAAAGATTGAAGTCATATGAAATGTGTATGTTTCGTGTGGTAACAAAATATGATTTTTATGAAGTTGTGTATAGTTTTGACAAAAGTGTTCCATTTTACAAATGATCTAAAGTGTTGTGCTACTTTGGTGTAGGGTTGTGCTAATTGTGTGTAGTGTTTTGACAAACCGGGCCCTGTTTTCAAAATTGTGCTTAAACAATTGAAAAAAATTGTAATACACTGAGTGTACAAAACATTAAGAACACCTGCTCTTTCCATGACAAAACTGACCAGGTGAATCCAGGTGAAAGCTACGATCCCTTTTGGATGTCACTTGTTACAGTTTTTTCCAACTGCTTACACACAAAATCTTTTCATGTCACACAATTTTTGAAACCTCTCACTCAAAGTGCAAAACTACACATCAAATATCCAAAACCATAAGCTATTTCTCAGCCTTTGACTCAGTTGTTAATTGCATGAAACACTTTTTTCTAAACACTACACACAATTCTCTACCTATAACACAAAAATCTAACAGGAAGTGACTTGCTTTCCTTTCCCAAACACAACCAATTTTATTTATTTTTTTATTTTACCGTTATTTTACCAGGTAAGTTGACTGAGAACACGTTCTCATTTGCAGCAACGACCTGGGGAATAGTTACAGGGGAGAGGAGGGGGATGAATGAGCCAATTGTAAACTGGGGATTATTAGGTGACCATGATGGTTTGAGGGCCAGATTGGGAATTTCAAAATGCTACACTTATTCACCAGGTCCCACACACACTCCTCACATGTGCAAACACTAATAGCTTAACTGATCACTAACCAATCACTGCTTTACTGTAGTATAGGCCTATAAATAGGTCAACGGTCAGATTACCTGTTTTGAACAATGGATGACAACAATGGACAGAGAGCAGGAGTGGACTGAGAGTCCAGCCCAACTTGAGTCGATTTACAGTGGTGTCCATAATTCGAAACTTCAGAAATGAGAACAGGTATGCAACTATCTAATGACTATTTTAGCCTTACAGTAATGTACTGTAAAATACGTATGACTGCATAGTATTGCATAAACATTTGTAACTCTAAGCCATCCATTTACTGCACTGCATTGAATGAATGAGGTTGGTTATCATGCTGTACTACATTTTTAGTACATTGTTTACAGTTCCTATGCTAAACACATACTGTGTTTGAATTCTGTACAGAGTGGAAAGGCAAAGACATCATGGAGGACGAGGACGCTTGTTTACAGATGTACAAGAGACTGCAATTATAAATATGGTTTTGGCCAACAATGCAATTAGGATTCGAGAGATAAGAGAGCATATCTTGAATAATGACACCATGTTTAACAACATCAATGCTGTAAGCCTGTCGACCATACAACGCATCCTCCAACGGCACCGAGTGACGATGAAACAACTTTACAAGGTGCCATTTGAGAGAAACTCTGACAGTCAAGAATATGCGACATGACTTTGTAGAGGTATGTATGCAACACTACTTCCAGTACTTCAGACATACCATATTTACTCATCTGTATATCCTTTTGTCTGTTACAGAGTATTGGAGCTGGATGCCCATGTAATTCGCCATGAATTTATCTATGTGGATGAGGTTGGCTTCAACCTCACCAAAACCAGCCGCTGCGGAAGAAATGTAATGGGACAGAGGGCAATTACCAATGTCCCTGGACAGCGTGGGGGTAATATAACTATGTGTGCTGCCATCACTCAAAACGGGGTCCTCCATCACAATGCCACACTGGGTCCGTACAACACCGGCCATATGCTCACTTTTCTGGATGCAATTTACACAATGCTTGTCCCTGATCCAGATCAGGAGCCTGCTAGATTTGTGGTTTTATGGGGCAATGTTAGTTTTCACCGGGCTGTTCTGGTCCAAAAACTGGTTTGCCACCCATCCACAATTTGTAGTTTTGTACCTACCCCCATATTCACCTTTTCTAAATCCCATAGCGGAATTCTTCTCAGCCTGGCACTGGAAAGTGTATGATCGCCAACCCTATGCCCGCATGCCGCTTCTCCAGGCAATGGAGGACGCATGTGGGGACATAGAGGTTGCCTCTGTCCAAGGTTGGATACGCCATGCTAGGAGATACTTCCCTCGATGTTTGGCAAGAGAAAACGTATCTTGTGATGTGGAGGAAGTATTGTGGCCAGACCCAGGCCGGAGAAGAGATGAAGCGTAGCTTAGCACTGGTGACTGCCCCCCCCCCCCCCCCCTACCAATTCATGGACTGCCCCGCCGGGACCCCACACACACAATTGTGTTCTTTACTGTATTCTAAAGAATATACTTTTGGTTTACATATGTTTATGGTTTTGTTGTATGCTACTGTATACAACAGTAATGTTTGGCCTAATAAATATTTTCTGTTTTTACATTGCATTGGTGTTTACAGTGTACTTGTTACCCCTCTTAGCAGATTATATTCACTGTAGAACATTGTATTGAAATGTAGATATAAGCCTATGAAAGACCAAAGAGCTTTAGATTTAGAACAACAGTGTTTACATGGTATATCCAAAAATGTTGTAACGGTTCTCCTCTTCCTCTTCATCCGAAGAGGAGGAGCATGGATTGAACCAAGACGCAGCGTGATACTTAGACATGATGTTTAATAAACAAAACAGAAAACACAAACGAACACTTGAAGTTACAAAACAAATAAACGATGTAGACAGACCTGAACGACGAACTCACATTAAACACGAAGAACGCATGAACACGAAAACTGCCTACATAAAACGAACAAACAAACAAAACCGAAACAGTCCCATGTGGCGCAACGACATACACAGACACAGGAGACAACCACCCACAACAAACAATGTGAAACAAACTACCTTAATATGACTCTCAATTAGAGGAAACGCCAAACACCTGACTCTAATTGAGAGCCATACCAGGCAACCCTTAAACAAACATAGAAACAGAAAACATAGACTGCCCACCCAAACTCACGTCCTGACCAACTAACACATACAAAAACTAACAGAAACAGGTCAGGAACGTGACAAATGTACTATTATGAAAGCAGTGTTTGCCATTTGATGCAAATGCTTCATTCTGGCATGTGTTTATGGCATTTTGAAAGCAGTGTTACATTTTAAAGGAGATGTGAGGCATTTTGCATTTTGTGTGTGCAGTTTTGGGCATTGTGTGTAGAGTTTTGAAAAAAGGAGACAGTTTTGTAAACGTGTGTAAGCAGTTGGAATCCACTTCAATCAGTGTAGATGAACGGGAGGAGACAGATTAAAGAAGGATTTTTAAGCCTTGAGACAATTGTGTATGTGTACCATTCAGAGGTATGGTAGTGGGTGCCAGGCGCACCGGTTTGTGTCAAGAACTGTAACGCTGCTGGGTTTTTCAGCTTTTTCTTGTGTGTATCAAGAATGGGCCACCACTCAAAGGACATACAACCAACTTGACACAACTGTGGGAAGCATTGGAGTCAACATGGGCCAGCAGACATTCCCATACAGAGTGACCACCAGGAGCAACCAGGGTCAAGCACCCCACCCAAGTGCACAAGGACAGATCCCCCAACCGGTCACCTCTTGGCCACCGGCCCAAGCTCCCAACCGCCAGGCCACCAACCATCCATAGTTCCCCTCTCAAGCTGCCCCTCAACCATCCAACCCCCCCGCGCCCCATCTCCATCTCTGACTGTATGTAGGGTCAGTGCAATATAGAGTCAGTGCAGTCTGGCTATTTAGCAGTCTTATGAAGCTTTCCTCGGAGCCGATGCTCCGGTATCGTTTGCCAGATGGTAGCAGAGTGTGAAGTCTATGGCCTGGGTGGCTGGATTCTTTGGCAATTCTTCAGGCTTTCCTTATGCAGGCATGTGCTTTGTGCTCATATAGTAAATGATGGAAACCTGAAGTTTGATCAGAAGATGTTGAGTGATGCCCTGCTGAGATCTAAACTACACGACGGCTCAAACCATCTTTAATGTTATTTATATAACAACACCCAGGCTTTCTGTGACTAGGTAATTGTTATATAGGAATTGACAAACCTAATTTAGAGTGCTCTCTTTCAAAGATGTGATTTACCATCTGTTTCTATTTTTATTTTCTCCTATGTTAATTGATGCATTCCAGGCCCCACAATAGCATCCACCTCTCGGCAGAGATTGTTTAACTACCTATTTTTAGCCCGAGAGCCATAATCTCAGACAACATCATTTCTGGACGTGTATACATAAAATGACTTTCATCTGCTGGCTGACTACATAGACATAGTATATGTGATAACCTCATAAAAAAGACAAAGTGTCATTCTACCCCGTTTTCCCCTCATAATATATTCATAGTTGTGTGTCAGAGCAATCCCCATCTTTTCTTGTTGAATTATGGCGGGTACATTTCGCTATGATGCGGGGAGCAGAGCATCCCTTTTAGGCCCCATTTTGATGGATCTATGCGACCGCAGCTGTAATGTGTGTGTTGTGTATTGCCAGCTTCATTTCAGGCTCTGGTTATGATGAAGCCACTATGCTGCTGCTGCTGCTGCTGCTCTGTTTTTTTTTTATTTCGTTTTTTTTACTTTGATGGATTAAAAGCACAGAGGTCAAGAGGCATCAGAGGTCATTGCATGAAATTGTTAAATTCCAACCGTACAGCTTCTCTGTAAGGTGTTCTGTTGTAACAGTTGTGCCGGGGGCCATGAAGATAGTCAACAAAGTTAGAGGACAATCTGAGAGCGGTCGACACAGGACCATGCAGCTAAAGAGGGGGACATAAATTAGGCAATTGTTGTAATAACACAATCTTGTATTTTATAAATGGGTGACTAAACAAATTATGTTCATTAGAAATGATTGGTGACTGATGGCCATGCTACTACGTTTATTGCAGGGCTTTGTTTGTGTGTTGATGACTAAAGTTGTGTACGCTGTGCATGCATCCTCTCATGGCCAATGTCCCCAAAATAACATAACACCATCTGAGCTATACTGTAATACAAAGCCTTATGATCTTATTGTATACAGGATAGAGCAGCTGCATGCTACTGTGATCAGACTGAAGATCTCTCTCTGGGCTTATACAACTTGTGGCCGGAAATGTGTGTCTGTGTCTGTGTGTGTGTGTGTGTGTGTGTGTGTGTGTGTGTGTGTGTGTGTGTGTGTGTGTGTGTGTGTGTGTGTGTGTGTGTGTGTGTGTGTGTGTGTGTGTGTGTGTGTGTGTGTGTGTGTGTGTGTGTGTGTGTGGACGTGTTTAACTATTCTTGTGGGGACCAGAAGTCCCTACAAGAATAGTAAACAAACAAAAAGTTGACCAGCTGGGGACATTTTGTTAGTCCCCACAAGGTCAAATGCTATTTCTAGGGGGTTTAGGGTTAAGGTTAGAATTAGTGTTACTGTTAGAATTAAGTTAAATATTAAGGTTAGGACCTAGGGTTAGTTGTAGGGTTAGGGTTAGGAGCTAGGGTTAGGTTTAGGGTTAGGATAAAGTTTAGGTTTTTGGGTTAAGGTTAGGGTTAGGGTTAGGATTAGGGTAAGAGTACGGGTTAGGATTAGGGTTAGGTTTAGGGTTAGGGGTTAGGGAAAATAGGATTTTGAATGGGACTGAATTGTATGTCCCCACAAGGTTAGCTGTACAAGACTGTGTGTGTGTGTGTGTGTGTGTGTGTGTGTGTGTGTGTGTGTGTGTGTGTGTGTGTGTGTGTGTGTGTGTGTGTGTGTGTGTGTGTGTGTGTGTGTGTGTGTGTGTGTGTGTGTGTGTGTGTGTGTGTGTGTGTTTGATTGTCTTCAGGTAATGGTAGATGGACACCTCTCCTTTCCATGGGCTGCTTCCTCTAATCAGATGCTGATTGGCTCTGGGTGTAGTGCGGGATCCCAGGGGAGCGCTGGTGGCAGGCTGCGGTCAGCCGGAGTCAGAGCTATACAGGATTACAGAGGGATGGAGCCGATGGTAAATGACAGCTGTTGAGCCCCACTGGGGACCAGCTTTAAGAGGGGTAAAGGTATTTCTGCCGTTCCGCGTGGCCCGCCTCAAACAGCATGTGAGTCTGCATAATGAGGATTGTCTAGCCTCTTAGATCTTCAGGGAGAGAGAGGATCTCACATGCATGCACACCGATTACCTTCCCTAATCAAATGTGAAAAGAGCATGCATTAGAACCATCTGCACCAATCCACATGATTTACCTTTCCTATATTGATACCTATTGTTCTTGTATCGTCAGCTGATCTGCAGAAATTGGAGACAGGCCATGCCATGTCCAATATAACATTAGTGTTTTACCTTGTACTTTACATTCAATATGTGTTTTATACCAGACATAAATGTCCTATTCTCAAGGATCCAAATAAAAGTTGAGTGTTTCCTTTTTACCACTCCAAGCAGACACTGAATGATTAGCAGCAGTAGACGGTCCCTTACTAATGACATCTGAGTGCATGGAGGTACTTATTAAGACTTATCAGAGGAATAGATGGCAGAAATCTCAGGCTAGCAAAGTAATTAGCATGTAGATGGAGGAGAAGTATGGATGGTGGTTAGTGGTATTTATGCAGTGATTCTGCCTTGGATTGTTTCATTAGTGCACGCTGCTGGTGAGTGAAGAAAGTGGCTTGAGTGTTTAATGGCATAAAAGGAATGATGTAGCCAAGGACAGACTACCGCATTTGGTGCACCAGGGATTTATTTTCGGATAAAACAACAAAAAAAACTAACACTGCCTTTCAACACATTTTGCCACGGTGCAGAGAGAAAAATATTCTGTTTTATAATGCTATTCTACACATTTTGTCATGTTGCAGTTTCTGTTATCCAGCCCCAGATGTAGCTAGAACCTGAGATTGCAAACTGAAGTTTATCTTTTGTGAGAGATCCATCCTGGATCAAGTAGCATTAGCCTTGTTTCTGCAGGCAATGGAGCAACAAGTAATTTGATAAAACAATGCTATTCTCTTTATTTATTCATGCAGCCATTTCATGAACACAGTGTGTTCTAGTTATAATAAGTAGTTACATATTCCTGTTTGTTCCTCAACAATGTTTCCCTTTTTCTTTCACCTGGGTAAACCAGACAGCAGGATGCCGGCTCTAAGGTATAACCTGCTACCTGTGCCTGTGTCCTCCGGCACAGTGCTGAAGAAGCAGAATGCCACCTGGTATTAGACCTCAGAGGGCATTACATTAAGAATCCTCCTGCTAGACTCTGTGCAGTTTTGCAGAGTTGCATTTTATTACATTCCACTGTGAAGGTCCAACAATAAGTGAACTGGTTGTCTTCAATCCAAGAAGCTTTTGTCAAATTTGTAATTGTACTTACAATGGCTTGGAGGCTATTTAAGGTTATTTTTCCTATTCACTGAAATATGCCTAAAATGCTTACAAATTATATAGAAGACATTTAGCTTTTCTGAATATTCATCCAACTACAAAAGCTTAGTCATTTCATTGTATAGTTTAAAAGGAAGAATACGCAAGCATCTTTCCAGCAAATGTAAATTCAAATGACCCGAATGCAAATGGCAGGCTTCTTATTAAAAGGTTTTGTCCTAGTGTTTGTCTTTGTGTAAACAGATCATTAAAGGCAAGGAGGTCACATGGCCTGTGCTCCTTATCTCCCAGGTCCTGATGGTCAGGAGGAGATG
The DNA here is from genome assembly GCF_029448725.1 of Salvelinus fontinalis. Taxonomy (NCBI): domain Eukaryota; kingdom Metazoa; phylum Chordata; class Actinopteri; order Salmoniformes; family Salmonidae; genus Salvelinus; species Salvelinus fontinalis. Next base: position 15,915,329 of record NC_074672.1, on the reverse strand, counting down.
GCCCGGGGCTATTGATCTGTGATCTCCTGTCACACACACACACACACACGTGCAAGCACACTCAGACACACACACGCATACATACAGTACGCATGCAGAAGCACGCTCACATACACACACACATACAACGCACTTGCACACACGCACACGTGCACACACACTGGGTGAACTACTTTGTTCAGCTTAGTGTCATTCCTTCATTCACATTTTAAAATGTTATTCCTCGGCCAGCTCCACAGAGGGTTTCAGAGGACAAGGAGAAATAGAACAAAAGATAGAAAATCCTTCTTTGGATGATTACTGTAGCTAACACAGTGCATTTACTCACCTGCCACTAAGTAACGCTAGTTGCTTAAATGTGAACCTCTATAGCTTGCAGACCAAGAATACTTATCCGATATCCACTCTTGACGAGTACAATAACAGACCTGAGAAAGATGACATTCAACAAACAAAAAGCCATCTGGGCAATTATCATAGCACAGCTTTCTGTTCCCTCCCTGCACCTTATCATATGACTGAGGCCTGACTGTGTCAAATCAACGTCAACTTTAAATGTTAATAGAATCTCAAATGATTCACAGTGCAGTTTAGCCCAGTTGACCTATTCCTGGGCTCAAAATGAATCATCCACATTGATATACACAGTGCTTTCAGAAAGTATTCATACCCCTTGACTTATTCCACATTTTGTTGTGTTACAGCATGAATCATTTTTGTATTTAACCTGTTTGGGCTGCAGGGGCAGTATTGAGTAGCCGGATAAAAGGTGCCCATTTCAAACGGCCTCGTACTCAATTCTTGCTCGTACAATATGCATATTATTATTACTATTGGATAGAAAACACTCTCTAGTTTCTAAAACCGTTTGAATTATATCTGTGAGTAAAACAGAACTCCTTTTGCAGCAAACTTCCTGACAGGAAGTGGAAAATCTGAAATCGATGCTCTCTTCTAGGGCCTGCCTATTAAAGTCCTTGATATTTATTTGTTTAGATGCACTTCATACGTCTTCCACTAGATGTCGACAAGCAGTGAGAGAAGAAATGGAGTGTGTAACTTGATCTGGGCTCGAATAAATGCTCTTTGTATGACGTGTCACCAGTTTCCTGTTTTCTGGAGAGCGCGTCAAGGGACCTGGATTTGCCTTCTGTACAGCTGTCGTTATAGACGACTAATATCTCCGGCTTTGATTTTATTTGATACATGTGACAATATCATCGTAAAGTATGTTTTTTCAATATAGTTTAATCAGATTATTGAATTTTTTTCGGGAGTTTTGCCGTGTTTCGTTCTCTGAGTTTGTTGACGATGGAGAGATTCGCGCCACTTGGCAAGTGTGCTTGCTAAATCGAGAGGGAAAAAGGCAGTTCTAAAACCAAACAACGATTGTTCTGGACAAAGGACCCCTTGTACAACATTCTGATGGAAGATCAGCAAAAGTAGGACCCATTTTATGGTGTTATTTCATATATCTGTCGTACATGTGAACTAGTCATTTGCGGCCAGGTTTTGGGTACTCTCTCGCCATAACGTAAACTGCATATTGTAATGAAGTTATTTTTAGAATTCTAACACGGCGATTGCATTAAGAACTAGTGTATCTATCATTTCCTATACAACATGCATTTTTTTAGTTATGTTTATGAATAGTTATTTGGTCAGAATATGTGTGTCAGAAAAAGTGTCCGAAAAATATCCGGACGTTGTGGGAAAAAGATGCTACGTTAGCACAATGTATAACCACTTATTTCAGCTCTAAACATGCACATTTTCGAACAAAACATAAGTGTATGTATAACCTGATGTTATAGGACTGTCATCTGATGAAGCTTATCAAGGTTAGTCAAAAATTATATATCTTTTGCTGGTTTGTTACGATCGCTAACTTTTGCTACTGGAGAATGGCTTGTGTTTCTGGCTATTGTGGTAAGCTAATATAACGCTATATTGTGTTTTTGCTGTAAAACACTTAAGAAATCGGAAATATTGGCTGGATTCACAAGATGCTTGTCTTTCATTTGCTGTACACTATGTATTTTTCAGAAATGTTTTATGATGAGTATTTAGGTATTTGACGTTGGTGTCTGTAATTATTCTGTCTGCTTTCGGTGCAATTTCTGATTGTAGCTGCAATGTAAACTATGATTTATACCTGAAATATGCACATTTTTCGAACAAAACATAGATTTATTGAATAACATGTTATAAGACTGTCATCTGATGAAGTTGTTTGTTGGTTAGTTTGGTTGGTTCTTGGTTAGTTAAGAACCAACCTCACTCATCTTTACACAATACCCTGACAAAGTGAAAACATGCAAATATATTGAAAATGAAATACATAAATATCTAATTTGCATAAATATTCACACCCATTTTACATTATATTTTAGTCATTTAGTAGACACTCTTATCTAGATAATGCATTCATCTTAAGATAGCTAGGTGGGACAACCACATATCACAGTCATTGTAAGTACACTTTTCCTCAATAAAGTAGCTATCAGCAAAGTCAGCACTACAAAGGGGGAGGTATATTTAATATACTCTCCTCTGTCGACACGGCGCCACGCTGCACCACCACGACTGGTCTGCCGACGAATACTCCATCCGCTGTGCCTTCAACCGGCCTCCGTCGGAGCAGACGCTCCCACTAGCCCCGGCTACTAACTTTAAACGCTGTGTCGCCCGCGTGCTAGCGTGGCTACATAGCTGATGCCTGCTGGACTGTCCATTAATCACGGTACTCCATTCTGTTTATTTATTTTTTCTGTCGGCCCCAGCCGCGAACTCAGGCTCTGGGTGTAGTTAATCCGACACCTCTCTGCGTAGTCATCGCCATTTTACCTGCTGTCGTTGTTTTAGCTGATTAGCTGTTGTTGTCTCAACTGTTGTCTTAGCTAGCTCTCCCAATCAATACCTGTGATTACTTTATGCCTCGCTGTATGTCTCTCTCAAATGTCAATATGCCGTGTATACTGTTGTTCAGTTTAGTTATCATTGTTTTAGTTTACAATGGAGCCCCTAGTTCCACTTTTCATACCTCTGACACCTCCTTTGTCCCACCTCCCACACATGCGGTGACCTCACCCATTATAACCAGCATGTCCAGAGATACAATCTCTCTTATCATCACCCGGTGCCTGGGCTTACCTCCGCTGTACCCGCACCCCACCATACCCCTGTCTGCACATTATGCCCTGAATCTATTCTACCACGCCCTGAAATCTGCTCCTTTTATTATTTGTCCACAACGCTCTAGGCGACCAGTTTTGATAGCCTTTAGCCGCACCCTCATCCTACTCCTCCTCTGTTCCTCGGGTGATGTGGAGGTAAACCCAGGCCCTGCATGTCCCCAGGCACCCTCATTTGTTGACTTCTGTGATCGAAAAAGCCTTGGTTTCATGCATGTCAACATCAGAAGCCTCCTCCCTAAGTTTGTTTTACTCACTGCTTTAGCACACTCTGCCAACCCTGATGTCCTTGCTGTGTCTGAATCCTGGCTTAAGAAGGCCACCAAAAATTCTGAGATTTCCATACCCAACTATAACATTTTCTGTCAAGATAGAACTGCCAAAGGGGGAGGAGTTGCAAACTACTGCAGAGATAGCCTGCAAAGTAATGTCATAATTTCCAGGTCCATTCCCAAACAGTTCGAAATTCTAATTTTTAAAATTAATCTCTCCAGAAATAAGTCTCTCACTGTTGCCGCCTGCTACCGACCCCCCTCAGCTCCCAGCTGTGCCCTGGACACCATTTGTGAATTGATCGCCCCCCATCTAGCTTCAGAGTTTGTTCTGTTAGGTGACCTAAACTGGGATATGCTTAAAACTTCATCGGGACAGGGGGCAGCGTTTCCACTTTGAACAAATTGTGTGCCCTAACGGAATTTTCTCCTACTCTGCCCCAGAAGGTAATACATGCATATTATTATTACTATTGTATAGAAAACACTCTGAAGTTTCTAAAACTGTTTGAATTATGTCTGTAAGTATAACACAACTCATTTGGCAGACAAAAAACTGAGAAGATTTCCAAACAGGAAGTGAGAATTTTCAAAACAGTGCCAAACGATACCCATTATAGTTATGGATGAGCAAACACTTCCTAGGGCTTCCACTAGATGTCACCGTCTTTAGATTTTGGTTATATGATTCTACTATAAAGGAGCGGCTCATAGGAGCTATTTTACTGAGTGGTCTTCAGAAACTCTCAGTCCCATTTTGCGTGCAAGCGAGAGAGAGTCCTCTCATTCCAATGCTCTTTCTTCAGACAATGAAATTCTCCGGTTGGATCCTTATTGATGATTAATGTTAAACACATACTGAATATGGATTGCATACATCATTTGACTTGTTTCTACGACCTGTAACGGAACTTTTTGAGTTTTTGTCTGGAGGGATTGCTCGTGCGTCATGAAAATGGATTCGTGGGCTGAACATGCTAACAACAAGTGGCTAAATGATGGGCTTTATGGAACTTTTCAGTCATTTATTGTCGAACTGGGAATCCTGGGAGTGCCTTCTGATGAAGTTATTCGAAGGTAAGTGCATATTTATAGTGTTTTTGTAGCTTCTGTTGACGCCAAAATGGCGACTATTTCTTTGGCTGGATTGTGCTCCGAGCGCCGTTCTCAGATTATTATTTTTCCGTAAAGTTTATTTCGAAATCTGACACAGCGGTTGCGTAGAGGATAAGTTTATCTTTAATTATGTGAAAAACACTTGCATCTTTTATCAATGTTTATTATGAGTATTTCTGCAAAATCACCAGATGTTTTGGAATCAAAACATTACTGCACGTAACGCGCCAATGTAAACTGAGATTATTTTTATATATATATATGCACATTATCGAACAAAATAAATGTATTGTGTAACATGATGTTATATGACTCATCTGATGAAGATGTTCAAAGGTTAGTGATTAATTTTATCTCTATTTGTGGGTTTTGTGAAAGCTATGTTGGCTGTGAAAAATGGCTGTGCTTTTTTGGATTTGGTGGTGAGCTAACATAAATATCTGTTGTGTTTTCGCTGTAAAACATTTAATAAAATCGGACATGTTGGCTGGATTCACAAGATGTTTATCTTTCATTTGTTGTATTGGACTTGTTAATGTGTGAAAGTTAAATATTTCAAAAAAATATTTTTGTATTTCCCGCGCTGCCTTTTCAGTGGAATGTGAAGTCTGTCCTAGACAGGTTTTTAAAACCTCGGCAGTCCTACAATCTAAGCTAGATGCCCTCAATCTCACACAAATCATCAAGGAACCCACCAGGTACAACCCTAAATCCGTAAACATGGGCACCCTCATAGACATTATCCTGACCAACTTGCCCTCCAAATACACCTCTGCTGTCTTCAATCAAGATCTCAGCGATCACTGCCTCATTGCCTGTATCCGCTACGGGTCCGCGGTCAAACGACCACCCCTCATCACTGTCAAACGCTCCCTAAAACACTTCTGCGAGCAGGCCTTTCTAATTGACCTGGCCCGGGTATCCTGGAAGGATATTGACCTCATCCCGTCAGTAGAGGATGCCTGGTCATTCTTTAAAAGTAACTTCTCACCATCTTAGATAAGCATGCCCCGTTCAAAAAACGCAGAACTAAAAACAGATATAGCCCTTGGTTCACTCCAGACCTGACTGCCCTCGACCAGCACAAAAACATCCTGTGGCGGACTGCAATAGCATCGAATAGTCCCCGCGATATGCAACTGTTCAGGGAAGTCAGGAACCAATACACACAGTCAGTCAGGAAAGCAAAGGCTAGCTTTATCAAGCAGAAATTTGCATCCTGTAGCTCTAACTCCAAAAAGTTCTGGGACACTGTAAAGTCCATGGAGAACAAGAGCACCTCCTCCCAGCTGCCCACTGCACTGAGGCTAGGTAACACGGTCACCACCGATAAGTCCATAATAATCGAAAACTTCAACAAGCATTTCTCAACGGCTGGCCATGCCTTCCACCTGGCTACTCCAACCTCGGCCAACAGCCCCCCCCCCCCCCCCCCCCCCCCCCCCCCCCCCGCAGCTACTCTCCCAAGCGTCCCCAGCTTCTCCTTTTACCCAAATCCAGATAGCAGATGTTCTGAAAAAGCTGCAAAACCTGGACCCATACAAATCAGCTGGGCTTGACAATCTAGACCCTCTATTTCTGAAACTATCTGCCGCCATTGTCGCAACCCCTATTACCAGCCTGTTCAACCTCTCTTTAATATCGTCTGAGATCCCCAAGGATTGGAAAGCTGTCGCGGTCATCCCCCTCTTCAAAGGGGGAGACACCCTGGACCCAAACTGTTACAGACCTATATCCATCCTGCCCTGCCTATCTAAGGTCTTCGAAAGCCAAGTTAATAAACAGATCACTGACCATCTCGAATCTCACCGTACCTTCTCCGCTGTGCAATCCGGTTTCCAAGCCGGTCACGGGTGCACCTCAGCCACGCTCAAGGTACTAAACGATATCATAACCGCCATCGATAAAAGACAGTACTGTGCAGCCGTCTTCATCGACCTGGCCAAGGCTTTCGACTGTGTCAATCACCATATTCTTATCGGCAGACTCAGTAGCCTCGGTTTTTCTGATGACTGCCTTGCCTGGTTCACCAACTACTTTGCAGATTGAGTTCAGTGTGTCAAATCGGAGGACATGTTGTCCAGTCCTCTGGCAGTCTATATGGGGGTACCACAGGGTTCTCAGTATATATCAATGATGTTGCTCTTGCTGCGGGCAATTCCCTGATCCACCTCTACGCAGACGGCACCATTCCGTATACTTCTGGCCCTTCCTTGGACACTGTGCTATCTAACCTCCAAACGAGCTTCAATGCCATACAACACTCCTTCCGTGGCCTCCAACTGCTCTTAACTTCTTATGGCTGAAGGGGCAGTATTGAGTAGCTTGGATGAATGGTGCCCATATCAAACGGCCTGCTCCTCAGTCATAGTTGCTAATATTTGCATATTATTATTAGTATTGGATAGAAAACACTCTAAAGTTTCTAAAACTGTTTGAATTATGTCTGTGAGATTAACAGAACTCATATTGGCAGGCAAAATCCTGAGTTGAAATCAAAACAGGAAGTCAGAAATCTGAGCCTGTATGTATTCACCAGAGTCCCTAAAGAAATCCACTTGAGTTATGAATGATGTTGCACTGCCTAGGGGTTCCACTAGATGTCAACCATCAATAGAAATTATAATGAGACTTCTATGATGTTGTGGGAGAGAATGATAGCAGAATCAGTCAGGTGTCCATCAATCAGCCATTTTCTGATCATGCCTTTTCTTCGTGGAAGTCACTTGCGTTCCATTGCTCACGAAGACAAGAAGGAATACTCTGGTTGGAACTTTATTAAAGCTATATGTTAAAAACATCCTAATGATTGATTGTGTACTTAGTTTGAAATGTTTCTTCGACCGGTAATATCACTTTTTGAAGTTTTTGTCCGTTATAACGCTGACCAGAATTAGCGTTTGGATATTTAAACCAGACGCACTAACAAAAGAATGTATTTGGACATAAAAAACGGATTTCTTTGAACAAAACAAACATTTATTGTGGACCTGGGATTCCTGGTGTGCTTTCTGATGAAGATCATCAAAGGTAAGGCAATATTTATCATATATTTTCTTGTTTATTTTGAAGCCATCTTTGCAGCTGTGGTATGTTACTTTTGAGCGCCGTCTCAGATTATAGCGTGCATTTCTTTTACTGTAAAGTTTTTTTAAAATCTGACACAGTGGTTGCATTAAGGAGAGGTATATCTATAATTCAATGTGTATAACTTGTATTATCATCTATATTTATGATGAGTATTTCTGTTGAAACGATGGGCTATGCAAAGTCACTTGATGCTTTTGCAACTAGTGAATCTAGTCGCCTCAATGTAAACTCAGATTTTTTGATATAAATATGAATTTAATCAAACAAAACATGCATGTATTGTGTAACATCCGCATAGCAATGATAGGAGAGAACATGTGAGGATATGATGGAGCCGAGTGACTTGGTGTGTAGAAAGAAGAGGGCCTACAACTGAGCCTTGGGGGACACCAGTAGTGAAAGTACGTGGTGCAGACACAGATCCTCGCCACGTCCCCTGGTAGGAGCGGCCTGCCAGGTAGGATGCAATCCAAGAGTGTGCAGAGCCTGAGATGCCCAGCCCTGAGAGGGTGTAAAGGAGGATCTGATGGTTCACGGTGTCGAAGGTAGTGGATAGATCTAGGAGGATGAGAGCAGAGAAGAAAGAGTCAGCTTTGGCAGTGTCGGAGAGCCTCGTGACACAGAGAAGAGCAGTCTCGGTTGAGTGACCCATCTTGAAGCCTGACTGGTTAGAGTCAAGAAGATTGTTCCGAGAGAGATAACGAGAGTTGATCAGAGACACCACACTCAAGTGTTTTGGAAAGAAAATAAGTTGAGATGAGTCGCCTGTTAGTTTCTTGAGTCACTGCATGTTAGAATCACCTTTGGCAGCGATTACAGCTGTGAGTCTTTCTGGGTAACACCTGGATTATACAATATTTGCACATTATTCTTAAAAAGATTATTCAAGCTCTGTCAAATTGGTTGCTGATCATTGCTAGACAGCCATTTTCAAGTCTTGCCATAGATTTTCAAGTCGATTTAAGTCAAAACTGTAACTAGGCCACTCAGGAACATTCAATGTCATCTTGGTAAGCAACAGTGTTTATTTGGCCTTGTGTTTAGGTTATTGTTCTGCTGAAAGGTGAATTTGTCTCCCAGTGTCTGTTGGAAAGCAGACTGAACCAGGTTTTCCTCTAGGATTTTGTCTGTGCTTAGCTCTATTCCGTTTCTTTTTATCCTAAAAAACTCCCTAGTCCTTGCCAATGACAAGCATTCCCATAACATGATGCAGCCCCCACCATGCTGGAAAATTGGTACTCAGTGATGTGTTGGATTTGACCCAAACACATCATTTACATTTTTTGGTCATTTCACAGATGCTCTTATTCAGAGCAACTTACAGGTGCAATTATGATTTATGATTTAGTGCCTCGCTCAAGGCCACATTGAAATATTTTTCACCTAGTTTGCTCTGGGATTTGAACCAACAACCTTTATGTTACTGGCAAAACTTGCTTAACCATTAGGCTACCTGCCAACCCCACACTTTGTATTCAGTACATAAAGTTAATTTCTTTACCACATGCATGTTTTGGAATATTTTTATTCTGTACAGGCTTCCTTCTTTTCTCTCTGTCATTTAGGTTAGTATTATAGAGTAACTACAATGTTGTTGATCGATCCTCAGTTTTCTTCTATCACAGCCATTAAACTCTGTAACTGTTTTAAAGTCACCATTAAAGTCATGGTGAAATCCTTGAGTGGTTTCCTTCCTCTCTGGCTACTGAGTTAGGAAGGACGCCTGTATCTTTGTAATGATTGGGTTTATTGATACACCATCCAAAGTGTAATTAATAACTTCACCATGCTCAAAGGGAAATTCAATGTCTGCTTTAAAAAATATATATGCATCTACCAATATGTGTCCTTCTTTGTGAGGCATTGGAAAAGCTCCCTGGTCTTTGTGGTTGAATCTTTGTTTGAAATTCACTGCTTGACTGAGGGACCTTACAGATAATTGTGTGTGGGGTACAGAGATGAAGTAGTCATTCAAAAATCATGTTAAACACTATGATTAAACACTATGAGTCCATACAACTTATTATGTGACTTGTTAAGCAAATCTTTACTCCTGAACGTATTTAGGCTTGCCATAACAAAGGGGTCGAATGCTTATTGACTCAAGACATTTCAGTTTTTCATTTGTAAATAATTTAATTTATAAAACATAATGACATTTTTACATTATGGGGGGTATTGTGTGTAGGCCAGTGACACATAAATCTCAATTTAATACATTTTAAATTCAGTCTGTAACACAACAAAATGTGAAAGAAGTGAAGGGGTGTGAATTCTTACTGAAGGCGCTGTATCATAGAGGGAAAATGGCCTTTCCTCCCTCTCCCCCAGAGTAGATTCTCTTAACTCTACCTGAACCTGATGTCTCTCATAGACCGAACTATATCACAAATGACACCCTATACCCAACATAGTGCACACTTTAAAAAAACACAGAGTATAATGGGCCCTCGTCAAAAGAAGTGCACTATATAGGGAATAGGGTGCCATTTGGGATGCAATCAGTGAGTTGAATAGATGTGAGGTAGTTATGTATTGATAAAGGGAGAATGGGTGATTTGTTTAAAGTTGTCACAAAGATTGATTTGATGACAAAGGCTACATGTCTTTTCTAATAATAAGGAATCAATGAAAAGGCAGCTGTAGGCCACCATTTAATGGCCCATGCTTATTAAGCATGCATCAGCAGGACACCTTTCAAAACTATATTCAGTTCAAAAAGGTCAAACTTGACGTTCCATTCAGAGACATATATTAAACATAAATGAGTAGTAAAAGTGACAGGCTGCTTCAACAGATCGGCCTATCTGAGCTGATAATCCTGTAACTACTCAATACTGGTGGGGGGGGGGGGGGGGGGGGCAAGACATTGCAATATTGATTGAGCATCATGGAACGATATAAAAAATACAATACATGCAGTTACCTAGCCACTCTGCTTCAGAGTGACAGGGGGACAGGGGCAGAGGATCAAATTAGCGTCAAGCGTGAACGTGTCTCTGTCAAAGGCTTTAGTGAACAACGAGAAGGAGAAAGGTCTTAATACCAATACTGCTGTGACCTTCAGAAGAACTACAGAAACATTGCAAGGCTTGCTGAGTCATCTCCTCCAGACTCCCATCCTCTCAGACCCTGCTGCTGCTGCTGCCTGCTGCCCTGAGGCACCCGTGGCCTTTCCCTCCGACAGTTCAGAATATAATAGAGCTACTAATGCCCAGGCTTACATCTGGCCCAGGTCACAGCCGTGACACTAATGGATTCAATAGCTCCTTAAAGTTATTCAGATGGTGAATAACTCTGTGGGGGTATGTTTAGGGTCAGGTAGGGAGGAAGTTGTGTGGGTGAATAACTCTGTGGGGGTAGGTTTAGGGTCAGGTAGGGAGGAAGTGGTGTGGGTGAATAACTCTGTGGGGGTAGGTTTAGGGTCAGGTAGGGAGGAAGTGGTGTGGGTGAATAACTCTGTGGGGGAATGTTTAGGGTCAGGTAGGGAGGAAGTGGTGTGGGTGAATAACTCTGTGGGGGTAGGTTTAGGGTCAGGTAGGGAGGAAGTGGTGTGGGTGAATAACTCTGTGGGGGTATGTTTAGGGTCAGGTAGGGAGGAAGTGGTGTGGGTGAATATCTCTGTGGGGGTAGGTTTAGGGTCAGGTAGGGAGGAAGTGGTGTGGGTGAATAACTCTGTGGGGGAATGTTTAGGGTCAGGTAGGGAGGAAGTGGTGTGGGTGATTAACTCTGTGGGGGTAGGTTTAGGGTCAGGTAGGGAGGAAGTGGTATGGGTGAATAACTCTGTGGGGGTATGTTTAGGGTCAGGTAGGGAGGAAGTGGTGTGGGTGAATAACTCTGTTGGGATATGTTTGGGGTCATGTAGGGAGGAAGTGGTGTGGGTGAATAACTCTGTTGGGATATGTTTAGGGTCAGGTAGGGAGGAAGTGGTGTGGGTGAATAACTCTGTGGGGATATGTTTAGGGTCAGGTAGGGAGGAAGTGGTGTGGGTGAATAACTCTGTGGGGGTAGGTTTAGGGTCAGGTAGGGAGGAAGTGGTGTGGGTGAATAACTCTGGGGGTATGTTTAGGGTCAGGTAGGGAGGAAGTGGTGTGGGTGAATAACTCTGTGGGGGTATGTTTAGGGTCAGGTAGGGAGGAAGTGGTGTGGGTGAATAACTCTGTGGGGTATGTTTAGGGTCAGGTAGGGAGGAAGTGGTGTGGGTGAATAACTCTGTGGGGGTATGTTTAGGGTCAGGTAGGGAGGAAGTGGTGTGGGCGAATAACTCTGTGGGGTATGTTTAGGGTCAGGTAGGGAGGAAGTGGTGTGGATGAATAACTCTGTGGGGGTAGGTTTAGGGTCAGGTAGGGAGGAAGTGGTGTGGGTGAATAACTCTGTGGGGGTAGGTTTAGGGTCAGGTAGGGAGGAAGTGGTGCGGGTGAATAACTCTGTGGGGGTATTTTTAGGGTCAGGTAGGGAGGAAGTGGTGTGGGTGAATAACTCTGTGGGGGTATGTTTAGGGTCAGGTAGGGAGGAAGTGGTGTGGGTGAATAACTCTGTGGGGGTATGTTTAGGGTCAGGTAGGGAGGAAGTGGTGTGGGTGAATAACTCTGTGGGGGTATGTTTAGGGTCAGGTAGGGAGGAAGTGTTGTGGGTGAATAACTCTGTGGGGGTATGTTTAGGGTCAGGTAGGGAGGAAGTGGTGTGGGTGAATAACTCTGTGGGGGTATGTTTAGGGTCAGGTAGGGAGGAAGTGGTGTGGGTGAATAACTCTGTGGGGGTAGGTTTAGGGTCAGGTAGGGAGGAAGTGGTGTGGGTGAATAACTCTGTGGGGGTAGGTTTAGGGTCAGGTAGGGAGGAAGTGGTGTGGGTGAATAACTCTGTGGGGGTATGTTTAGGGTCAGGTAGGGAGGAAGTGGTGTGGGTGAATAACTCTGTGGGGGTAGGTTTAAGGTCAGTTAGGGAGGAAGTGGTGTGGGTGAATAACTCTGTGGGGGTATGTTTAGGGTCAGGTAGGGAGGAAGTGGTGTGGGTGAATAACTCTGTGGGGGTATGTTTAGGGTCAGGTAGGGAGGAAGTGTTGTGGGTGAATAACTCTGTGGGGGTATGTTTAGGGTCAGGTAGGGAGGAAGTGGTGTGGGTGAATAACTCTGTGGGGGTATGTTTAGGGTCAGGTAGGGAGGAAGTGGTGTGGGTGAATAACTCTGTGGGGGTAGGTTTAGGGTCAGGTAGGGAGGAAGTGTTGTGGGTGAATAACTCTGTGGGGGTAGGTTTAGGGTCAGGTAGGGAGGAAGTGGTGTGGGTGAATAACTCTGTGGGGGTATGTTTAGGGTCAGGTAGGGAGGAAGTGGTGTGGGTGAATAACTCTGTGGGGGTAGGTTTAAGGTCAGTTAGGGAGGAAGTGGTGTGGGTGAATAACTCTGTGGGGGTATGTTTAGGGTCAGGTAGGGAGGAAGTGGTGTGGGTGAATAACTCTGTGGGGGTATGTTTAGGGTCAGGTAGGGAGGAAGTGGTGTGGGTGAATAACTCTGTGGGGGTAGGTTTAAGGTCATATAGGGAGGAAGTGGTGTGGGTAAATAACTCTGTGGGGGTATGTTTAGGGTCAGGTAGGGAGGAAGTGGTGTGGGTGAATAAATCTGTGGGGGTAGGTTTAGGGTCAGGTAGGGAGGAAGTGGTGTGGGTGAATAAATCTGTGGGGGTAGGTTTAGGGTCAGGTAGGGAGGAAGTGGTGTGGGTGAATAAATCTGTGGGGGTATGTTTAGGGTCAGGTAGGGAGGAAGTGGTGTGGGTGAATAAATCTGTGGGGGTAGGTTTAGGGTCAGGTAGGGAGGAAGTGGTGTGGGTGAATAAATCTGTGGGGATATGTTTAGGGTCAGGTAGGGAGGAAGTGGTGTGGGTGAATAAATCTGTGGGGGTAGGTTTAGGGTCAGGTAGGGAGGAAGTGGTGCGGGTGAATAACTCTGTGGGGGTATGTTCAGGGTCAGGTAGGGAGGAAGTGGTGTGGGTGAATAACTCTGTGGGGGTATGTTTAGGGTCAGGTAGGGAGGAAGTGGTGTGGGTGAATAACTCTGTGGGGATATGTTTAGGGTCAGGTAGGGAGGAAGTGGTGTGGGTGAATAACTCTGTGGGGGTATGTTTAGGGTCAGGTAGGGAGGAAGTGGTGTGGGTGAACAACTCTGTGGGATATGTTTAGGGTCAGGTAGGGAGGAAGTGGTGTGGGTGAATAACTCTGTGGGGGTATGTTTAGGGTCAGGTAGGGAGGAAGTGGTGTGGGTGAAAAAACTCTGTGGGGGTAGGTTTAGGGTCAGGTAGGGAGGAAGTGGTGTGGGTGAATAACTCTGTGGGTTATGTTTAGGGTCAGGTAGGGAGGAAGTGGTGTGGGTGAATAACTCTGTGGGGTATGTTTAGGGTCAGGTAGGGAGGAAGTGGTGTGGGTGAATAACTCTGTGGGGGTATGTTTAGGGTCAGGTAGGGAGGAAGTGGTGTGGGTGAATAACTCTGTGGGGGTAGGTTTAGGGTCAGGTAGGGAGGAAGTGGTGTGGGTGAATAACTCTGTGGGGGTATGTTTAGGGTCAGGTAGGGAGGAAGTGGTGTGGGTGAATAACTCTGTGGGGGTATGTTTAGGGTCAGGTAGGGAGGAAGTGGTGTGGGTGAATAACTCTGTGGGGGTAGGTTTAAGGTCATGTAGGGAGGAAGTGGTGTGGGTGAATAACTCTGTGGGGGTATGTTTAGGGTCAGGTAGGGAGGAAGTGGTGTGGGTGAATAACTCTGTGGGGGTAGGTTTAGGGTCAGGTAGGGAGGAAGTAGTGTGGGTGAATAACTCTGTGGGGGAATGTTTAGGGTCAGGTAGGGAGGAAGTGGTGTGGGTGAATAACTCTGTGGGGGTAGGTTTAGGGTCAGGTAGGGAGGAAGTGGTGTGGGTGAATAACTCTGTGGGGGTATGTTTAGGGTCAGGTAGGGAGGAAGTGGTGTGGGTGAATATCTCTGTGGGGGTAGGTTTAGGGTCAGGTAGGGAGGAAGTGGTGTGGGTGAATAACTCTGTGGGGTATGTTTAGGGTCAGGTAGGGAGGAAGTGGTGTGGGTGAATAACTCTGTGGGGGTATGTTTAGGGTCAGGTAGGGAGGAAGGGGTGTGGGTGAATAACTCTGTGGGGGTAGGTTTAAGGTCATGTACGGAGGAAGTGGTGTGGGTGAATAACTCTGTGGGGGTATGTTTAGGGTCAGGTAGGGAGGAAGTGGTGTGGGTGAATAACTCTGTGGGGTATGTTTAGGGTCAGGTAGGGAGGAAGTGGTGTGGGTGAATAACTCTGTGGGGGTAGGTTTAGGGTCAGGTAGGGAGGAAGTGGTGTGGGTGAATAACTCTGTGGGGTATGTTTAGGGTCAGGTAGGGAGGAAGTGGTGTGGGTGAATAACTCTGTGGGGGTATGTTTAGGGTCAGGTAGGGAGGAAGTGGTGTGGGTGAATAACTCTGTGGGGGTAGGTTTAGGGTCAGGTAGGGAGGAAGTGGTGTGGGTGAATAACTCTGTGGGGGTATGTTTAGGGTCAGGTAGGGAGGAAGTGGTGTGGGTGAATAACTCTGTGGGGGTAGGTTTAGGGTCAGGTAGGGAGGAAGTGGTGTGGGTGAATAACTCTGTGGGGGTATGTTTAGGGTCAGGTAGGGAGGAAGTGGTGTGGGTGAATAACTCTGTGGGGATATGTTTAGGGTCAGGTAGGGAGGAAGTGGTGTGGTTGAATAACTCTGTGGGGGTATGTTTAGGGTTAGGTAGGGAGGAAGTGGTGTGGGTGAATAACTCTGTGGGGGTATGTTTAGGGTCAGGTAGGGAGAAAGTGGTGTGGGGGAATAACTCTGTGGGATATGTTTAGGGTCAGGTAGGGAGGAAGTGGTGTGGGTGAATAACTCTGTGGGGGTATGTTTAGGGTCAGGTAGGGAGGAAGTGGTGTGGGTGAATAACTCTGTGGGATATGTTTAGGGTCAGGTAGGGAGGAAGTGGTGTGGGTGAATAACTCTGTGGGGGTATGTTTAGGGTCAGGTAGGGAGGAAGTGGTGTGGGTGAATAACTCTGTGGGGGTAGGTTTAGGGTCAGGTAGACAGGAAGTGGTGCGGGTGAATAACTCTGTGGGGGTATGTTCAGGGTCAGGTAGGGAGGAAGTGGTGTGGGTGAATAACTCTGTGGGGGTATGTTTAGGGTCAGGTAGGGAGGAAGTGGTGTGGGTGAATAACTCTGTGGGGGTATGTTTAGGGTCAGGTAGGGAGGAAGTGGTGTGGGTGAATAACTCTGTGGGGTCAGGTTTAAGGTCAGTTAGGGAGGAAGTGGTGTGGGTGAATAACTCTGTGGGGGTATGTTTAGGGTCAGGTAGGGAGGAAGTGGTGTGGGTGAATAACTCTGTGGGGGTATGTTTAGGGTCAGGTAGGGAGGAAGTGGTGTGGGTGAATAACTCTGTGGGGGTAGGTTTAAGGTCATGTAGGGAGGAAGTGGTGTGGGTGAATAACTCTGTGGGGGTATGTTTAGGGTCAGGTAGGGAGGAAGTGGTGTGGGTGAATAACTCTGTGGGGGTATGTTTAGGGTCAGGTAGGTAGGAAGTGGTGTGGGTGAATAACTCTGTGGGGGTATGTTTAGGGTCAGGTAGGGAGGAAGTGGTGTGGGTGAATAACTCTGTGGGGGTATGTTTAGGGTCAGGTAGGAAGGAAGTGGTGTGGGTGAATAACTCTGTGGGGGTATTTTTAGGGTCAGGTAGGGAGGAAGTGGTGTGGGTCAATAACTCTGTGGGGGCAGGTTTAGGGTCAGGTAGGGAGGAAGTGGTGTGGGTGAAAACTCTGTGGGGGCAGGTTTAGGGTCAGGTAGGGAGGAAGTGGTGTGGGTGAATAACTCTGTGGGATATGTTTAGGGTCAGGTAGAGATGAAGTGGTGTGGGTGAATAACTATGTGGGGGTATGTTTAGGGTCAGGTAGGGAGGAAGTGGTGCGGGTGAGTAACTCTGTGGGGGAATGTTTAGGGTCAGGTAGGGAGGAAGTGGTGCGGGTGAATAACTATGTGGGGGAATGTTTAGGGTCAGGTAGGGAGGAAGTGGTGCGGGTGAGTAACTCTGTGGGGGTAGGATCAGATGGAGGTGGTGAACAGTTTGTGTGTGGGGGGGGTGAAACCTTCGCCTGGGATGAGTCTGTAGAGATGCTGCTTCCTGCTGGGTTGTCAAAAAACAGTCCTGATTGCACAGTAGGGTTCCTTGGAGGGGAATTAGATTCTGTGATTCTGTGAAATAGTCCAGAGAGGAGACCTTGGAACATTAACTGTTTGAGATGTGCGACTGCACGTTACCAGACAGTAAACCAGTGAGCACACCACGTAATTTCAATGTAGAGAATTAGGTAATACATGTATTTGGTTAAGACATTGATCAATGAAATAACAACCTTAATTCACCCACTCAAAAATACAGCCAAAAGTTAGTTGAATTTCCAATGTGTTATCATTATGCTTTCAACCATCTAAAACAGGGGTAGTCAACTCTTACCCTAGGAGGTCTGGAGCCTGCTGGTTTTCTGTTCTACCTGATCATTAACAGCACCCTCTAAATCAGTCCCCGGTTAGAGGGGAGCAATGAAAACAAGCAGTGGAACTGGCTTAGAGGTTCAGAATTGAGTTTGAGGGATCTAAAAGCACAACCAACTTCCAAATGTAGTTGTCACCCAAATGTCTATCACTACACTTTTAACTATTTAAAGCACAGCAAAGTTCAAATGGGAATACAATGTCAGATATGTTGTTTATTTATACAACAGATTGTATTATCACTGTGCTTTATCTAATTTTTAGAACCAAATGACCAGGATTGTAGTTGAGATTACATTAAAAGTACATGGTGCAAGTGATCAATGCCGTTTGAGATTCTACGCAGATTATTACAGCAATTGTGAAGTTCTCCACAGACCTGCGATGACCTATGCATCTATCGACTGCTTGGATAGTTCGACTTGAGCCACCGGCTTAATCCCATTCTTTAACTTTTATTTTTGTTTCAGTTGGAGACGTGAATCCAACATGTAATTTGTTAACTTGTTACAAAGTCATTTGGCTATTTACTGTGTTTCAAAAGCAATATTGAATTGTGTTCGTTGTGTTTGAAGGAGATTTAATCTTCTGCGTGGATAGTTGGCTTTAATTCCAATTTGTCTACAAATGAATAATAGATATGTTGGATTCACGTCTCCATCTCAACCAAAAATCTAAATGAAAGAATAATACTAAATCAAATCAAATCAAACTTTAAATAAAGTTTGATTTGATTTAGTCCTATTCTTTCATTTTGATTTTTGGTTGAGATGGAGACGTGAATCCAACATATCAATTATCCAATAGCTCAG
Organism: Salvelinus fontinalis; assembly: GCF_029448725.1. NCBI lineage: Eukaryota > Metazoa > Chordata > Actinopteri > Salmoniformes > Salmonidae > Salvelinus > Salvelinus fontinalis. The sequence goes on along the minus strand of NC_074672.1, from coordinate 15,897,319 downwards.
TGCACAGACGGAACTATCCAAGAAAAATATACCTCCTTCAAATGCTGATATTTGGTTGCGTTGACAACCAAACACAATTCAACATCACTAAATATCATTGCATTTTAAATCAACCAGCACTTGAAATCCTAGGCCTATTGTATTGTCTGTACTTTGTTTAATTCTGGGTTGGATAGAAACAATAGCTGTTGATGACATTGCAGAGGCTATATAGGCCTAGATGGTGTCATTGATGATATATGAGTGATCATGTATGGTCTCGTTTAATTTGCTCTGTTAAACCTACCCTTTGGAATTACTTCGATAGCAACAGTGAATCTATTTAGTTTTTAAGTGGAGATCTCTCAGCAATCATTCTCATGATAGCACATCGCTAATAGTCAGTGATAAATATCATAGCTAAGCTGATTGGGCTTGGTTAAAACCCTATATGGGAGATTAAAGAGTAGCTTTATGTGTAGATAGATAAATTCTCCAGTAGGAGGTGCTGCCCAGCCTATAGTTTCCCCCTGATAATGGATATACCATTGAAGATCCGATGTTGTTTTAAAGGTACAAATGTATATGTTTAAATTTGGTTACCATGATGACATAATCCTATGGTTGACATTTGACCCTCAAGACAACAATTGACATAGATTACTTTTGTCAAAATCCAATGTATTTTCCACGTAGATTCCACATCACAATACATTTACAAATTACATTAAAACAACATTGGTTCAACCATTGGGTAACAATGTCGGTGGCAAAGTTCATGTTGTGAATTTATTATAGGCTTGAGCTGTGTTACATTTGATTAAAAAGAGATTTGAATGTATGACGTGCATAGCTTCCTCTTTGAGAGATAAATTAGAAGAGATAGACTGGAGAGATAAATTAGAAGAGATAGACTGGAGAGATAAATTAGAAGAGATAGACTGGAGAGATAAATTAGAAGAGATAGACTGGAGAGATAAATTAGAAGAGATAGACTGGAGAGATAAATTAGAAGAGATAGACTGGAGAGATAAATTAGAAGAGATAGACTGGAGAGATAAATTAGAAGAGATAGACTGGAGAGATAAATTAGAAGAGATAGACTGGAGAGATAAACAGTGCGACGATTTACAAAGAAAGAATCTCATTTGATAGATTTCAAAATAGGCCTATTTAGGCAGCCGTGGTCATGGTTTCATCCCAACAACCACCAGGGCAGATGTAGTTTGAAAGCAACGTACTCATAGCAGTGATGACATGGGGGAATTCCAATGTTTTCCATATTATTTGATGATTGGACATAATGGCATACTTCAATTTTCATGTAGTCTTCCATTTCCACCCGGTGTTCCGTAATTGTTGTTCTGGGATTGTTAAACATCCGTCATCCAATAGGAGGTCCTGTGTACCAGGAACTCCCTGTAAATCCCCACACATAGAACAGAAATGATGGTGAATGAATGGTTGTAAATGGTAGTGGTGGACATTAGGCCTGTTGTCCATCTGTTTACAGAACGTAATCACGTCAGAGCCTCAGCCTGGCAACAATAAGCACGCGCGCACACACACACACACACACACACACACACACACACACACACACACACACACACACACACACACACACACACACACACACACACACACACACACACACACACAGAGACACGGCCACACACAAACGAGCGCACGCACACAAAAGCGCATTCGTCGCACGCAGGCACACACAACCACCTGTTCCCACTGATTTAGGTAATGATAAGTGTTATGGTCTAAAGACACATTAGAGTCTTGCCATTGTGAAGGATGTTCTGACTGTGCCAGCACTATGCACCCAGTTGTATAAAAACTATTCAAACGTTGCTATGACTTTGTTGCACAGTGACAGGAAATTAATCCCAGTAAGGTATTGTCGGTTCCATATGTATGTGTTTTATGGAACCACATGTCACTGTCATGTCACTGTACTAATGCAGCTGGCGTTGAGTTGCTACGTGTCACTTTGACACGTTACAATCTGTGACAGGTTCTGAGCGCAAAAATGCTTTCATGTTTCAGCCCCGGAACCAAACAACAACATCCAGAGGAACAGTGAGAGGTGGGGGTGTCAGTTGAACATCATCACGTTTAGCAAAGACAAGGCAGCACAACAACAGAGAGACAGGCAGAGCGTTCTCTTCTGTTCAGCTCCAACCCTGGAAGCACTCATTTAACAGATGGGCCCCAACAGCACACAATCAAATATTGGTTTTCTCCCCAATAACTGGAGGGGTTCACACACCCCCCCCCCCCCCCTCACTCCCCCCCCCCCTTCTCTAATTACCTCCACGGGATTGATGTTTTCTTTTCATAAAGCACCAAGCTGATATCCCATGGATTTAGGGATTAATAAATTATGAGAGGACATTAATATTCCCAGCATTCTCCGCTCTGCTATTACTGCAGACGGGGCTAGCGGAGACCACGCCAGCCCTGACTTGCCAGCTTTGCCAATCACACGGCAGGTATTGCCGACCGCTGCTAGGACCTGGGTACAAATATCATTTGAAATAGTTTAAAAGACTTTATTTTGGTCAGATTCAGCTTTGGTAGCTTAATGGGACCAACAGAATAGTCACACAATGGTAAATCCGGCCCATCTGGCACTCCAGGCAGACTAAAACAAACACTCAAAGGCTTTGAAAGATTTGAAATATTATTTAAACCCAGATCTGCTGCTGCAGCAGCTCTGCCCCAGTCAGTTTTCTAGAGGAGAGGTGAGTCGGGCTGACACGTTTCAAGCAGCTCCCTCAAGGGCATTAAAGGCCAGGTGTGTGACTCCTTTAATTGGCCTTGTCTCTGAATTTAGGACCATGTAGTCTCAACTTTGTTGTTCAAAGAACAACCTTTTTCTGTAGAGGGGATATAAAACTGGAATACCCACACGTCTTTCCTTCATGTCTTTGATTTTTTAGGGATGTGTTTTGAAGTAACTGTCCAGTGAAAATCTCACTTTTAAAATATCATATTCTGTTAACTCATACCCAAATAATGGTCCCGTGTGGCTCAGTTGGTAGAGCATGGCGCTTGCAACGCCAGGGTTGTGGGTTCAATTCCCACGGGGGGACCAGGATGAATATGTATGAACTTTCCAAGTTGTAAGTCGCTCTGGATAAGAGCGTCTGCTAAATGACTTAAATGCAATGTTAATGTCAACATTGCATCTCGCCTAAATAATGTTATCCCATAATCGTATTTGTGGCCAAAGCACAAATTGGAGAAAAAACACTTCAAAAACCCCACCTCAAACTTAAATCTCAAACAGACTGCTTAAAAAAACACTCTATTCCTTATAGAGTAAGATGTTATATTCCTGAGGATGAGCTGGCCAATCAGCTTATCTAGAGGAGGATGAGCTGGGCAATCAGCTGTCTACTCACATGAATATTTTTAATGGCAGGAACACGCCCACACCATTCCATTGTTGGGGTATGCCCACACCATTCCAACACAGAAAAGCTACTTAAGAAACTTAATAAAGAAAATTGGAAGGGGAACTATTTACCTCATATTGTAAGTAATTCTAGGTCATACTTCATAGATATCTGGAAACACTGGACAGTTTAAATGTGACAGTCAAACGTTGATGTATCCATGTATGTGTGCCGAGCAGAGCGCCTATGTGTTCTACTGTTCTCTCACAATTGAGACAATTGCATTCAACTGAAATGTGTCTTCCGCATTTAACCTACCACCTCTGTAGAGGGAGGGCAAATAGTGGCACAAAGGGTTGGGATTGCCTTTTATGTCATTGGGTATAATATGGAATGTGGGCTGTAATATTTTCCTTCGCACCTGAGCTACTTTATACCATTCTGAAATATCTAGTGAAATGTGAGGCATTCACTGAAGAAGCCTCATTAAATATACTCAGAGTGTAATTGGCTGTATAACTACAATCAGCAGTTATACTTAAAGAAATACTGTAAAACAAAGCTCATATTTTAAAGGACTAGCCTACAGCTAAATCCTCTCTTTTCTTTGTTTAAATCCAGAGAGAGAGAGATAGAGTTGTCTTTGGTCTTTTTCCTCAGTCAATATCTCATAATTAATTGCCCAAATGAAAGTCTTCCCTTTAAATAATTCAAATGGACGTTAGTTTGAATTAACCAGAAGGCTATCTTGTAATTCCACTGTTCTCGGAAGAGCCTCCAATCTATCTACTTATTTGTATAGAAAATACAGGACAGAGACGATGAATAGCATATATTCATTAGGACTCCAGTGGACCCAAAATGATTTGTTTGTGCCTCCTGATACAATTGTTTACTACAATCCCAAATATATTTCCCCATTATGACTGAATGATTCTGTCATGAGATATGTGGTGTGACATTGCCAGGAGGTTTCCAAGGTTATTGGTTGAATCTGAAGTGACATGACAGCTTTTCTCTGTGTCGCCCTCCTTGTCTGTTATCAGAAAGGAAAGTCTAAACAAAGAAGAATAAACCCCAAAAACTGTACGTCTCGTTCTCTTCCACTCTCTCTATCTGTGGTAGTCCAGTTCAGGTTTGTTGTTTGGTTTAGGGTGGGGTGGGACTGTCACCGTCTGTGTCTGACAGCCTTTAAACGTGACAGATAAGAGTGAATCATTAATTTATCAGAGGATGCCAGACTCTAATCCCCGGTGTCCCGGTGATAAGAAAGGTTTCTTCTCTCCTGATCCCAATGCCAATAGGCCTCTTTTCCATCATGGCTTCCCGTTAATAAGCCTGTCAAAGAGCACCGTCATGTGCTGCGGCGTGAAGGCCGACAGCTCTGCTCCGTACAGGTTATCTCCCTGCTACACGTTCTCCCTGTCTCCCCCCTCTGTTTCTGCTCTGACAGTGACAGCAGACGGGTGGGTGGGTCGCTGGGCCTTTGAAACCCTGGGAGAGTGCAAGGCCCTGTGGGCGACGTGGACCGCTGAGGCCCTGTCATTTAGACTAGTTAATTCAAGCATCAGGCGGGCCAGAGAGAGAGCATGGGAGGGGAGAGGAAAGCACACAGCCTCCGACCGATGGTTAGAGGTACAGACGTTTGGACCAGACAGGTCTCACCGGGTGCTGAACTAAAAAATCTATTTTAAAGCAAATAAAAATTCAGACATATTTTGTTTGGCAGTCTGTCTCGATCTCTCTTTCTTTTTCTTCTTCAACCCCTACTCTCTCTCTCTGAATCCTGGTTGAAATTGATCGGTTGCTTGTGAGATGTGAGATGTGAGGGTATTTTTCATCCTAGCACAGTTTGAGGTATGGGTCTGGTCTGAGGAGTGATGAGATCTGTGGTGGCGGGGCTTCATCTCTGCCTGGCAGGAAATATGGTAATGACATGGCACGAGACTACAGACTAGCAGGGGTTTGGCTACAGACGAGCATAACATTACTGAGTGAACGTCATGTATAATAAGGGTTACATGGAGAAAATCGGACCTCTGAAATGAAAATGGATGGCCCTCCCTCAGCAAAATATATTTCACCTAAACCCTCCCTGAACACCTGAAAAGAAAAAGAAGTGACCCTCCCCTATACCAGAAATAATAATTAAAACATAAAGTGGATAGCTGAGAACATGCCTACTGTTTACCCTCACTTCTTTGAGAGACAAGAACCTTAGATATGCAGTTTTAGAAACTGTTCGCTGTCCTGTAAGCATTACATTGCAATGCAGGAATTTTGATAGCAAACAAGGCTGTGGGCCAGAAGGTTGTGGGTTCTCAGACCACGGTGGACAAGAGTAGGGGTGGAAAGATCTCCTTTATAGTAAAGGCATTGCATAAATCTATCAATGTGTTTGCAGGTCAGAGAAAAAAAATTGCCTTTTCTAAACATTTCATGCTATTCTACGTTGATTTTCATATTAGCAGAATCCTTTTAAATACCACACAAATTATTAAAATGACAGGCTAAGAATGGACAGAGAGGTAGGCCTATGTGTTCATCTTATCATATTTCTCTAATGCCAAATCAGTGTGCCTTTGCAATGAAACGGTCCCTGTTAAATCTGAGATGTCATTAGGAATCTGAGCTTGGTACTTTCAAAAGTTAGGCCTACTGTACCTTCCCACCCCATACAGAGCTGGCCTACTGACACAGTAAAATGTAAGCTTTAACTAACTGCTGGCTGCTCCTGGCTGCTCTTCTTCTCTTGCTTAACCCAATGAGAGACGGTCACAAGTATTCCCCGAAAGCTGTCTGGGTTTAAACATCTTCTATTGTACAAAAAGTGAATAGCCTAATCAATTGATAGTGACAGAATCAGATTACTTCCCAAGCAACGTCTTTCATTTTTCCTCTTCAGTTATAGAGGTTGTAGCTCAGCCTCTGAATGTCAAATAAAGGAAACAATGATATCCCCATATGCACCGGAGTCACATCTTTCCCAGGTATTTTACAGCTTGTTTCTAGCATAAGGCATTGCGCACCAACGCGCTGGTAAAGATATAAACAGATCTGTTTTATTTTCATCCAAATCTTAAACTAACAATGGGTACGCCTGGCATACCTTCTCATACCCCTCAATTCTTGTTTTTAGAGAGTCTTGTTTTTAACTTAACAGCCCTTCACTGACACGGAGGTAGGCTATTTAAAGAGTGCATGGTGGGTGGAGGAATTGACTGACAAAATCTATGGAAATAGCAGCCTATAGCCTAATTTTGTCTGTCAAACAGGTAGGCCTTCCTCATTTAAATTGAAAGAAATAGGTTCCAACACAAAACCCTCTTGTTGTTAGTAAATTAATTGTGCCGACTCGAATTTGCCTACTTTCAGCACCCTTGAGCTGTCCTTTTCCCATTGACTTACATTGAACTGCAATGTAAGTTTCAGCACCATAAAGTAAGTTATTCGAGTCTGGCTTATTGTGGAGGTCAATAACTGATAAATACATAATGGGCAAGAAAAAAAATCTATTATAGTAGTAGCAAGCTATCAAAGTTGACGTCCGGTCCTCCTTATCTTTGCGCTCTCCTTCTCAAACTGAACAGAACTTACAGTAAGCTAGTCTGCAAGCAAGATTTTTGGACTAGGCCTAATTAAAAATGAGTTTTGGAAGAAGCCTTTGACTCTCCTCCTGAACTGCCAGCATAGGCCTACACCGTAGGCTATTGGTCACGCAGCACGCAAAAAAGTTTTTGATCAGCAAGAGCAGGGCAGGCGGGGCTCAGGGTTGGAATATTCATTGCAGTGTGTAAAGCAGCCTAGTTTTATTTACACCATCCCAGCAGCTTTCTTACAACTAGAACTTTGCTCTGTGTTTCGCCAAGCATGCTCTTTATAGCCTATAGTAGGGTTGGGCGGAATGCTGATTTTCATATAATCATACCATCCTTCTCTCATTCCAGAATTTACGGTATTACCAGCTTAGTACAACAGGGGCGCCAAAAACGCAAAAAATGCCCTTTGGGCACCTATTACCAGAATGGTAACAAAATCAGCACAAGTAATAGCGAATTACTATGGAGGCTGCTAGCTAAATGAATTGCAAAGACAGGCAATCCAGCTCATAAAGTTATACATATATAGGTAGGAACTACCCAATGTAATTTTTGGTGAGTTTGGACATTTACAAGTGAAAGTGAACGAGAGACATTGTGCAAATGAACAATGTTTGACGCATGCTTGTCTTAAGGAAGAACAGTACTGGCTCTGGAGCAGCATGTGTACACGTTGTGTCTGTGTGGAGCCTGCCTGCTCTGCTCGGAGAAGATTGGCGGAGAGTATGCGGCCGAAAAAATGCAAATAAATTAAAAGATAGTAGCAGCTGTACAGATATAAACACAGCACAAAGCTAACACAATATGATGCCCCGTCATCTTATTAATCCAGCCACTTACTTAAATAACTAGCAAGTTAAGGGATCGCACTAACGCAGAATTCGTAATTTTTCACACAGAAAAAAATACAAAAAACGCAGAAAAAAATCTGCTTATTGTAATTTCTGCTTGGCATCAGACTCATTTTGTGCTTCAGTTGCACTTCTCCACTTGGATGTGTAACGGCGTTCCTCTCTCTCTTCATAAGAAGAGGAGGAGTAGTGATCGAGCCAAGGCGCAGCGGATTGTGAATACATGATGAATTTTATTTACAAGACAAAACGAAACAAACTATACTTGAATAAACTAACAAAATAACAAAACGAAAATAGACAGACTTAGTACGACGAACTGACATAACACACGCAGAACGAACGAACAAGTACTTACTAAAAAAAACGCACGAACAAACCGAAACAATCCCGTATGGTGTAACATCGACACAGACACAGGAGACAATCACCCACAACGAACACTGTGACAACGCCTACCTAAATATGACTCTTAATTAGAGGAACGCCAAACACCTGCCTCTAATTAAGAGCCATACCAGGCAACCCAAAACCAACACAGAAACAGAAAACATAGAATGCCCACCCAACCTCACGTCCTGACCAACTAACACACATAACAACTAACATAAATAGGTCAGGAACGTGACATTACCCCCCCATAAGGTGCGAACTCCGGGCGCACCAGCACAAAGTCTAGGGGAGGGTCTGGGTGGGCATCTAACCACGGTGGTGGCTCAGGCTCCGGGCGAGGTCCCCACCCCACCATAATCCATCCTAGCTTCCATCTCCCTCTAAGAATGTCCACCCTCCTTTTACCCCCACAAAATCTTCTTAGTAACATCACTGATAGGGACAGCACCGGGACAGAGAGATAGATCAAGACAGAGGGATAGATAAGAATATAGAGGTAGATCAAGATAGAGAGGGAGATAATGATAGAGGGGCAACTCCGGACTGAAAGGCAGCTCCGGACAGAGAGACAGCTCTGGACTGATGGGCAGTTCTGGGTATCTAGCCGTTTCAGGCTGAAGGGCAGCTCATGGTTGACTGACGAATCTGGACGCTCATGGCAGGCTGACGGCTCTCGACGCTCATGGCAGGCTGACGGCTCTCGACGCTCATGGCAGGCTGACGGCTCTCGACGCTCATGGCAGGCTGACGGCTCTCGACGCTCATGGCAGGCTGACGGCTCTCGACGCTCATGGCAGGCTGACGGCTCTCGACGCTCATGGCAGGCTGACGGCTCTCGACGCTCATGGCAGGCTGACGGCTCTCGACGCTCATGGCAGGCTGGCGGCTCTCGACGCTCATGGCAGGCTGGCGGCTCTCGACGCTCATGGCTCGCTGGCGGCTCTGGCAGATCCTGTCTGGTTGGCGGCTCTGGCAGATCCTGTCTGGTTGGCGGCTCTGGCAGATCCTGTCTCGTTGGCGGCTCTGGCAGATCCTGTCTGGTTAGCGGCTCTGGCAGATCCTGTCTGGTTAGCGGCTCTGGCAGATCCTGTCTGGTTAGCGGCTCTGGCAGATCCTGTCTGGCGGGCGGCTCTAGCGGCTCCTGTCTGGCGGGCGGCTCTGTAGGCTCATGGCAGACGGGCGGCTCTGTAGGCTCATGGCAGACGGGCGGCTCTGTAGGCTCATGGCAGACGGGCGGCTTTGCAGGCTCATGGCAGACGGATGGCTCAGACGGCGCTGGGGAGACGGATGGCTCAGATGGCGCTGGGGAGACGGATGGCTCAGATGGCGCTGGGGAGACGGATGGCTCAGATGGCGCTGGGGAGACGGATGGCTCAGATGGCGCTGGGGAGACGGATGGCTCTGGCCGGATAAGTCGCACTGTAGACCTGGTGCGCGGTGCCGGAACTGGAGGCACCGGGCTAAGGATAAGCACCTTCCTACTAGTGCGGGGAGCAGGGACAGGGCACACTGTATTCTCAAAGCCCACTCTATACCTGATGCGAGGTACCGGCACTGGTGACACCGGGCTGAGGACAAGCACATCAAGATTAGTAGGGGGAGAAGATACAGTGTGTTCAGGGCTCTGGAGACGCACGGGAGGCTTTGTGCGTGGTGCCGGAACTGGAGGCACCGAACTGGATACACGCACTGCAGAGAGAGTGCGTGGAGGAGGAACTGGGCTCAGGAGACGCACTGGTAGCCTAGTGCGTAGTGTAGGCACTGTAGGTACTAAGCTGGGGCGGGGAGGTGGCGCCGGAAATACCGGACCGTGGAGGCGTACTGGCACTCTTGAGCATTGAGCCTGCCCAACCTTACCTGGTTGAATGCTCCCGGTCGCCCGACCAGTGCGGGGAGGTGGAATAACCCGCACCGGCCTATGTAGGCGAACCGGGGAAACCATGCGTAAGGCCGGTGCCATGTATGCCAGCCCGAGGAGACGCACTGGAGACCAGACGCGTTGAGCCGGCCTCATGACACCTGGCTCAATACCCAATCTAGCCCTACCAGTGCGGGGAGGTGGAATAACCCGCACTGGGCTATGCACTCGTACAGGAGACACCGTGCGCTCTACTGCGTAACACGGCGCCTGCCCGTACTCCCGCTCTCCACGGTAAGCCTGGGAAGTGGGCGCAGGTCTCCTACCTGCCCTTGGCCCACTAACTCTTAGCCCCCCCCAAGAAATTTTTGGGTGTTACTTACGGGCTTTTTGGGCTTCCGTGCCAGACGCGTTCCCTCATAGCTCCGGTTCCTCTCTCCGGTAGCCTCTGCTCTCCTCAGTGCCTCCAGCTGTTCCCATGGGAGGCGATCCCTACCAGCCAGGATCTCCTCCCATGTGTAGCAACCCTTTCCGTCCAATATATCGTCCCAAGTCCATTCCTCCTTCTTTTCCTGTCCCTTACTCCATTTACTCCGCTGCTTGGCTCTGGAATGGTGGGTGATTCTGTAACGGCGTTCCTCTCTCTCTTCATAAGAAGAGGAGGAGTAGTGATCGAGCCAAGGCGCAGCGGATTGTGAATACATGATGAATTTTATTTACAAGACAAAACGAAACAAACTATACTTGAATAAACTAACAAAATAACAAAACGAAAATAGACAGACTTAGTACGACGAACTGACATAACACACGCAGAACGAACGAACGAACAAGTACTTACTAAAAAAAACGCACGAACAAACCGAAACAATCCCGTATGGTGTAACATCGACACAGACACGGGAGACAATCACCCACAACGAACACTGTGACAACGCCTACCTAAATATGACTCTTAATTAGAGGAACGCCAAACACCTGCCTCTAATTAAGAGCCATACCAGGCAACCCAAAACCAACACAGAAACAGAAAACATAGAATGCCCACCCAACCTCACGTCCTGACCAACTAACACACATAACAACTAACATAAATAGGTCAGGAACGTGACAGGATGAGAATTGACAAACAGGGACTTTATCAGCCGACAGCTTTTCTCTAGTACTTTCCTTGGTGTAGCCAGCCTACTTTACTCCATTAAACAAAACATTAGGAAATGTAGCTGGGTACATTATTTTTATGATAAACATTAGAAATATGATGGCCATGCATCATTTTTGCAAAAAAATACCTTTCTTTTTCATTGTACTCTCATTTACTTGTGTGGCTGCCATCTGATGAAAATGAAGCTATTATCTGCCGAAGGTGTTAGACTAATGTATTTTCTGTGAAGGAAAACTATAACTGCACGTCCCTGACTGAGCTATTGAAGCAAAAAAACACTGTGGGCTTTCAATACAAAATGCGACCCGTGTCAATACACAGACCTGCTCCCGCTTTCTCCCGTTGTGCTATCTACAAACAAACACGAGACTCGCTCAACTGATCTGGGGAACTATGGTAAGCATCATAATGTAGAACGCAATCTGATTTTTCTCCTAACATATTGCACAAGTTGACGTCAAGTATTTACTTAAAAAGTAGCTACATTTGTCACGTTCCTGACCTGTTTTCTCTTGTTTTGTATGTCTTTATTGGTCAGGGCGTGAGTGTTGGGTGGGTAGTCTATATTTTGTATTTCTAGGTTGGGTTTTGTGTTCGGCCTGGTATGATTCTCAATTAGAGACAGGTGTGTATCGTTTGTCTCTAATTGAGAGTCATACTAAGGCAGCCAGGGTTTCACTGGGGTTTTGTGGGTGTTTGTTCCTGTGTCCTCACATGGACGGTTGAAGGTTAGTCACGTTTGTTGTTTTGTAGTTTTGTAGTGTCTTGTTTGCTGTTTTTATTAAAAGATGGCTTATTTCCCTCAATCCGCATCTTGGTCCTATCCATGCTCCTCCTCGTCTGAGGAGGAGAACAACATTGACTGCCTTTACAACATTAATATTACAATTTATTGAAAGAAACGAAAATAAATTGTTTCAATGGTATTGACAGTATTGAAAAACCATCCTGTTGTTATTTCCAAATACCCCAGTATATACGGTACACAACCCAAGCCTAGCCTACAGGCTATGAATCATTTGATTGAGACCACACAATATACCCTATAGCTGCACTTGATATTGCATGCCCAGCGGTGAATCAGAGATGAGTGGTGGCATTTGGGACACATCGATATACTGTACAATATAGCCTAATAAGCAACTCATTCTACAACACTGATAAATACAGACATGTTATTCATTACAAATGACATGACCCTCCCCTGGACTAGATTTATAAATACTAAACCCTCCCTTTGACTGAAATTGAAAAACCATGATCCTCCCCCATTTTCCTCCAGGTAACCATTGTGTACATTTTGATCCATCCGATTTAGGAGATTATGCCTTTCTTAAGCACGCCTTTCCTATGCACTACTCAGTACTTGGTATACAGACTTAAAGGCACTACTCAGTACTTGGTATACAGACTTAAAGGCACTTGTCAGTGGTTAGTATTCAGACTTATCTTATGAAGGTGCCTAACTGGCTTTGCAGACATGGTTCCTTTGCACACGCTGAATAAATGTAATTCCACTGCTGAAAACCCTCCCACTTGCTGGCCAACAGATTTTCTCGTGGAGTTTTCAGTCAATAGGGGTTTTCAATACATTTACCTTAAGCCATCCCTTTATAAGGTGTACCTTCAATCAGAATTTTGTCAACAGACTAGAATACATCGAGTGAACGGGTTCATAAAATAGGGATCAATCAAAATAATATGCATTTCAACACCAACTGGTAGATCTTGTAGAGTATTTAGGCACATTTTGGCTTAGGAAAGATGTTTGAATCATAAAAAACTGGTTTGGAGAGCCTTTAGAGACTATGTATATTGATGAATAAAAAAGACAGTGGTTTGATTCATTCTGAAAATTGCCACATTCAGTTCTTTAATCCATGGCAATGTTGGAATATTAGTCTACATAGAATTGTATAATAGGAGAATAGTGTATGATAGTACAATAGTATCTATCATCTATAGCCTGCAATAACCATGGAAGTGTGTGATGACACAGCCAAGGATTGGGCCATGTGTCAGGTTCAAACTGTTATGGCTTGGTCTGTTCTCCGCTCCATAACAATTTAATTAGCATGTCTTTTTTTAGATTATCATCTGTTACTAATGATCCTCAGCAACAACAACATGGCCGTGACGGTGTTGACATAGGAAGCAAACGAAGGTAAACAAAACAATGTAATTACATGAAATGATAATGTAGGATATACCAGCTGAAGGGACCTAACAGTAAATTGACGTCGATACTGATGGTGGCTAATATTTAGCATGATATAAATAGAAAACAGAAAAGTAGGGGTAGGCTATAATTAAGACATTTAAGAGTGCCCATCCCTGCAAGTTAAAAAGTTGTACAATTTAAATTCTGCATAATGGCACAGCATTTCATAAACGTTATTGTGGGAAAGTTATGTTGATATGCTTCAGTTTGCTGCCATATTATTGGTTTACTAATTTTGTTTCCAGTGATTATAAGGTAAAATAGATTTAAAAAACCTATCATTTATATTTACGCTTCCAAACAGATAACTCATTTAGCTCTTATCAAAGTGTAAATTACAGTGCATGGAGATATGCTGTTATTTCTATTGGGGAAAAAAATGAAGTAGATGCGTTTCCCCACTGTATATAGGTACATTATTGTTATATTTATTGTGTTATTTTAAAAAAAAGACTAGTTTATTTTGAAAATATTTTCTTATCTCTATTTTCTTAAAACTGCATGGATTGTAAAGGGCTTGTACGTATGCATTCAATGGTAAGTGCTACTACAACTGTTGTATTCGCCAGCATGTTTCAAATACAATTCTACAGCAGGTTCAAGAAAAAAATACACAAAATCCATTTATCTGAGTAAAATTCATTGTGAAAATATAAACAGATTGTGTTCTTGGGCATACTTTACATTTTGTTGATCAAAAAGAACTGCATAAACCCATCCATTCCAACCAAATACATCTGTATTACCCCTCAACACTCTATTCTCAATCCAGTGAGCCTACATCTCTTAGTTTAGCAGTAACACAGAGATTGTTTGAGTCGGTGAGTCCAGTGTGTCTCCAGTGGGAGTATTGTCTGTCTGCTGGTGGACTGCTGGGTGGCCTTCACTGTTCTGTTCTCTCTCCACAGAGCCCAACCTATTTAACAGACAGCCTGCATGCATCTCCATATTTTGATGTGCTTCATGAAAGGCAAAGACTTGAGAGATTGCCAAGAGACTGGCCGTGCAGCAACCAGAGACTTGCAGGAGCGTGCACATGTCTGAATGTGTGTGAATTCATGCATACTGTATTGGTATGCATGAAACCTTCTTGAATCATTGTAACAATATCCTCACACCGGTAAACGTTTTGCTTTTATTATAGCAAAAGTTTGATACTTCAGACTGATCTTCTCTGCACTTTATAGTCTTCTGAGGGAGAGAAAGCAATCTGATTGTTATCGTGTCATATCACATAACCTGTACTCTCTCCCCCTCTTTGATTCTGTGTTGTTTTGTTATTGATTTGATTCAGTCTATACCTAGCGTTTCCCTTTCAGAGCTGGAGACAAACCAAACCTGTCTTTGGCCCGAAGAAAATCAAGCCAAGGTCAGTTCTGAATGATTCACCCTATCTCTCCCGCAGCGCGTCTGTCTGTGTTTTGGCCAACGTGAGCACTTCTGTCTTTCGATCGGAGGGCCACTACAGAGTGAAAACGTCTGCCTGATTCGTCCTCTTATCTCTCTGCTGCTTTTAATCTCCTGAAGCTGCAGAGAGCTGGGAGGGTTTTCATTGTCCAGGGATGTGAACCCGCAACCTTTTCAATTTCGCCCCACGCTTCAAAGCCCCTTCCGCCGGGGCGGACGCACGTCCTGGACAAAGTTGCCATTTGCTTTTCATTTCCCCCTTCGATAAGAGAGAAGAGAAAACATTGTATATTGTAATGCTCCCTTCACCCTTTTGACATTGGCAAAATTGAGGCGCTAGCGAAAGATCGATACAAATTAAAAGCAAATACAAAAATGGCTTTGGGAAGAGGGGACATCGGCTTTTCTCAGCACCAAAGCATTGTTTGTTCAAAAGTCGACAAAGATGGTGGAGGAAATCATTTAAAAGTTAAAGGAAGAAAAGTGAGAACTTTCACTGATGTCATCTCAACTCTACTCCTAACTGTCAGTATACTTACAGAGAAAAAAAGAAATGCCGTCACTACTTCGCTTGTAAACTTTTCAGCTCTTAAAAAGGTGCGTGAACAGTGGAGCAATCGGAAGATGAAGAGATATTTAGCAACTCTTGGTAGCGTAACGGAAGTTTCCTTAAAATAAATCTATATTTTATTGAAACCAATGTGTTTCAGAAAGAAGATAAAATGGATGTTAGTCTCTCGGTATTCTAACCACAGTCAGTAACTCTGCACATAGCTCATGAACAGTTGCCTGCAGGAAAGTACAAAGCTACAGATGCGATTGGAGCCATTTAGATTAGTACATTGTCTGACTGTTAGCATATTACAGGGTTTCAAACCAGTGTTGAAATAGCACTCGAGACTTATACGATTTCCAATCATTTCCATCAGGATCCATTTATTCCAATTCTCATGCTACAGCCACTTACAGAGAAATGCTCATTTATGGCTCTCTAATTGTGTGTATCAGAGCTTGAAAGTGAACCCATTCCAATGTCTACATTTGTATCTTGGATCACCATATTCACAATTTATTCATCATGTATAATACATAATGTATCATGCATCACACATGTTTCATATCACATTCATGAAAATATATTATTTACAGTACTATGCTGTTTACTATCTTATTATTTTACTAATACTATGGTATTATGTTAGAAATAACCTCATATGTGCCAGCGGGTAGCTATTGAGGAGATATGTGGAGTGATGGTATGTCTGAGCGTGACCTGGTCCTTGTGTGGTCTCAGCTGTGTCCTGCCTGATTCTGCCTGGTCAATGTGGCAGGCAGCAGGAAACACTGTATGGCCTGACACTCTGACACACCATACATTTGTTTCTGTGCACAATGAGGCACTCTGCTACGCAATCAGCTACGGCTTCTGATTTACAACAAGATCTTACATTGACCCCCCCCCCCCCACACACACACACACACACACAGACACTCCACCCTCCACCAGACCTCCTCCCACCTCTGCACCATCTCTCTAGACCTGCAAAGTGATATTTTATCATTTTCGCTCCAACATCTACAAAACATTAACCAAATGACATCTGGCCGGCGACACGTTCCAGCGTCTGCGCGAGCCTCATGGTGTGGCAGGTGGCCCTGCATCAAACAGCAGCAGCAGTAGCAGCAGCGGAGCCCGAGCTACAGCAGAATGGGAAAATGTTGTTTCTCTCTGTAGTTGTGTTTCTCTCCCCCAGCCTCAGTTCTGATTCTGTTATGTGGAGTTAATTGCCACAGGAATAGCTTGATGGTGTCGCGGCTGGCTCGCCACTGGGTAAGGGAATGGAAGAAATAGAAATGTCTGTGCTCTTTATTTTAATGCTTAAGTGTTAACCTTCAGTCACAGCTGGCGTCTACTGTGAAGATAGGAGACATGCAGAATCATGTGGTGTGAAAGTTTAGCGTTGAAAAAAAAAGATCTAATCTGGACAGACCTTGAACTCACAGGAGCCCATCCACACATGGTTGACTTCCAATTCCCTTCCAATCAAAGTAATCTGTTACGTAGTACAGAAAGAACACTACATATAGGACACTATAGATGTTCTACTCTTAACTTGACCTCATAAGAGTCAGTGCCCCAGGGGTGTGAATCATTTCTGTGAATCCCGTTCCACATTACAAATCATTGGATAAAATCAATGGACACTTTTCCTTCAATAACCTCAACCTCATTCCTAAATGGACTTCTTAATATTTGAGCCTTTCTCTTCCTGGGTGAAAGAGACTGAAATACCTTAAGATATTAAGTACCAATACAGAAGAGATGTTACCTGACTGAGGTGGAAATGGGATCCCATCCCCATGGCTGTTGTCATTCTTGTCTGCTAACTGGCTTACCAGCACGCTCTATCACTGATGTGATGATGAGAACAAATGGTGAGAAAATAGAAGGGAGGAAAGAAAAAGACAGAGGCACAGAGAGAGGCACAGAGAGAGGCACAGAGAGAAGCACAGAGAGAAGAACAGAGAGAAGGACAGAGAGAAGCACAGAGAGGGGCACAGAGAGAAGAACAGAGAGAGGCACAGAGAGAGGCACAGAGAGAGGCACAGAGAGAAGGACAGAGAGAAGCACAGAGAGAAGCACAGAGAGAAGCACAGAGAGAGGCACAGAGAGAAGCACAGAGAGAAGCACAGAGAGAGGCACAGAGAGAAGCACAGAGAGAGGCACAGAGAGAGGCACAGAGAGAAGCACAGAGAGAAGCACAGAGAGAAGCACAGAGAAAGGCACAGAGAGAAGAACAGATAGAAGCACAGAGAGAGGCACAGAGAGAGGCACAGAGAGAAGCACAGCGAGAGGCACAGAGAGAGGCACAGAGAGAGGCACAGAGAGAGGCACAGAGAGAGGCACAGAGAGAGGCACAGAGAGAGGCACAGAGAGAGGCACAGAGAGAGGCACAGAGAGAGGCACAGAGAGAGGCACAGAGAGAGGCACAGAGAGAGGCACAGAGAGAGGCACAGAGAGAGGCACAGAGAGAGGCACAGAGAGAGGGAGTGGCATTTCCACTGTGTTATTGGTCCTATATATCTGTGAACAGCCATGGGATTGCCATCGATACAAATCAAAAACACATAAAAGAGACGTGCAAGGGGACGCGGTGAGAAGCTGAAGATCAGGTTCTATTTTGCTGTGATTTATGGACCACTGAGTGACCCACAGGAGGTAAGGTCAGAGGAGGCAGTGTGAGCCTGCATTCTCGATGCCTCATTGCCAACTCACGGACCAGTCAATAACCTATTTAATTTAATGTCACAGCCAATATGGGTAAAGCGTATTGACAAGGTCCTGAATACACTTTCAAGAAACCCCCAGCTGCAAGGACCAGATAAACTGTTTGTGAAAAACTCAATCTTGCCTTCCATGAATGCCCCCGAGTCCTTATAAATTATTAAACCCACCTGCCCTCTAATAAAGTGTGGTGAGAAACTTCAACTCCAGGAACTAATGTCAGTGATTTTGAGGAGGGAGAGCAATTGTTGCAGAGACAAGCCTCAATTCCCACATCACATTTTAGCCAGCTCAACCTCCTCTATGAGGGGACTCCATCACTAACTGGCCTTTATGAATGTTTCAGTCATGGAGCGGAGGGGGAGAGAGAAATGCCACTTCACATGAGCAGGTAATACAGTTATATTTCTCAGGTGTAATACTGCTTCTCTTGCTAATGTCCTATGAATGCTGTTGACTTTTGCATCCATGGGTTTCTGCATTAATTAGAAAATGAAGTCAACTTTCACGCTGTGTTCAATAAAAAGCAAATAAAATGCAAATCTAACTTTCAGAAAGGCAGATTTTTAAATGACAACCTTTGGGGTCTTTTGGAACAAGACTTTTTGGGGTATTGCCATCTTTGTCAGCTCACCAACATTGCAAACATTGCTCCTCAAGTGTCATCTTACAAAAACATAAACAGTATGTTCATCCCTGCATCTGTCTTTCCCTAAGTGAGTGGGTGACACTGACATCTGAAGGCGAGTCCAGTCTTTTGATGGCCCTGTAACAGTCAATAAGCCATTTCATCTTGGGCCTCAGCCCAGTCGATACAGACCACGTCGTGTTCTGGAGATCCAGCGGGCAAGAGCTCTGCCCAGACCTGATAAAACACAAATTCAACCCCAACCCCTTTGTCTTCCATTTTGGTTTGGAGCAAAGAAGAGCATTTGGCCTATTTAAATCATGTACTCCTCTATTTAATGAGCTGTGGTCATCCTTAGCGGCTAGCAGCTGTAAGGGACGGTTAGCCCCAGCTGAAATACAATTACTCCCAAATGAACTTGATTAGAGGATTACTCACGGTTTTCTATTCATGGTGCTAGTTTACAAACATGACAGTATCATTCCAGCAGCCACACACAAAAGCCAATGTCTGTTTCATAATATGGTATCGCAAGGAAGGAATTGCTTCTCTGGCATGGGTTTTGGGTCCATTTGGGTAAAACTAGCAAAATACATGAACGTATTCAAAGTTGTCCGCTTAACATGTAGCCTCCTATTGTCAAAATAATGGAAATGATGTACATTTTTTGTCTATTGAAGTCATCCAAATAAATGCATGAAATAATACATTTTCTCTTTCTATCTGTGAAAGCGTTCCTACTAGTGAGTGTCAGTTGTAATGGAATTGTCTTGTAGGTCTTGTGGTTGATATATGGTACGACTCCCGGTGCACATTGTACCTGCTAAGGTTAATACTGAGCCACTTACAGAAGTCGTCCATTAAAGGAGCGGCGTCTGTTGTCAGAATGGGAAAACTGTTTTGACTTTGTGGCTGTATCAGTGGAAATCATGTCAAGTGGCTAATATAGAAATCGCTCTGCCATTTCCTGGTTGCTAAACTTCTACACTGTTCGCTCAATTTCAGTTTATGTGAGAAAACAAGCACGGAATAGTGTAGGGAATCACTGTGAAAATATTTTCAACACCAACAAAATACAATTTTTACAGCTGGAAGACGAAAACCGAAAGTAAAAGGCCAAAGCGCGAGTCTCCGCCATGTTACAGGGAAAGGGGATGCGTGGGAGGGAGAGATTTATTTTGAATGCTGCTTAGTGCTGTTGGAATTCACCTAGCTTCCACATAGTGGGGGTAATTCAGAGAAATTCTAGGCGCAGCACCTTTAAGTATTTCCACAGTTGAAGTAACTTTGGATACAGGAATAGATTAGCATCTCATCAGAGCAGTCTGGCAGGCTAGATGGTGTGCGATATTAGAGAGCGAGGCACTTACCATTAATGACTAACTAATGGAAGACGTTCTGGTACTTGATGGCTTGATGTGTGCTGCTTCTCTCTCTTCCTACTTGGGTGGGCCTTGATATACTAATTTCAACCCGTATGGAAAATATTTTAACAAGATTGTTATATGTTCTATCTGTAACTTGTGAGTAATACATATGACAGCAACTACACTGCAATATCTGATTTATATTGTTGGATAACATTTAGAAATAACAGAAATGCATGTATTATATAAAACAACGTACACGAACCATGTAAGCTAAGCCTTCTAAGGTCTCACACAGTCTGACGTAATTGATGCATATAATGTGACACTTATTGAAAAAAGAAGCAAAGTCCGCTGCGAGGAGGAGCAGGAGGAAGAAGAGGAGGAAGAGGGAAAGCAGAAGAAGGGGAGGAGGAGGACGAGGAGGAGAGGGGAGGACGAGGGCTAGGAGGAGGACACTAGGAGGAGGAGGAGGAGAGGGGTGAATAGGGGGAGGGCAGTAGGAGGTGTAGAGGGGGAGGAGGAGAAGAGGAGAAAAGAGGTTGAGTACCAGTGGAAGATGAGGAGGAGAAGGAGGAGGAGAGTGGTTGGAGGGGAGGAGGATGAGAGGAGAGAAGAGGAGGATGACAGGAGGAGAGGAGGAGGAGAGGATGAGGAAACATGTAAGCTAAGGTCTCACATACATGGGACATACGAATTTCAAAGCACGAATTTCAAACATCAGACTGTTGTATAACACAGTCTGATGTAATTGATGGATGCAATGTGACACTTTTTGAAAAAATAAGCAACGTTCGCCACAAGGAGGAGCGGAAGGAGCAATAGGAGGAAGGGGGAAAACAGAAGAAGGAGAGGAGGAGGAGGAGGAGGAGAGGGGATGGAGAGGGGGAGGAGGAGGAGGAGGAGAGGAGGAGGGGGAGGCTGGGTAGGGGAGGAGGAGAGAAGAGGAGGAAGATAAGAGGAGGAGAGGAGGAGGAGAGGGGATTGGGAGGAGAGGGGGAGGAGAAAAGGAGGAGGAAAGTAGAAAAGGAGAGGAGGAGAGGGGGAGGAGTAGGAGGGAAGAGAAGAGGGGGAGGCCAGGAGGAGGACGAGAGGACAGGAAGATGACGAGAGGAGGAGGAGAGGAGCTGGAGAATGGGAGAAGGAGAGGAGGGAGGGAGATGAAAAGAGGAGAGGGGGAGGAGCCATGGAAACTAATACCTGAACATTTACATACAAATATTGTATTTTTCTTACAGAAATTGTCATGGCTTTTTATATGTTGACTTATTTAGAGAACTTTGTAAAATCTATGAGGAAAGCATTTAATATAATAAAGGTTAAATTCTCAGAACATACACTTTTCTTATAATATTCACACATATGATCCATACGATTTGTCTCAAATATGTCATAAAATATATTTGTAGAAAATACTGGTTTAAGCGTACATTTTTGTTAACTGTAATCTTGTTAGTTACGCTCCAACATTTCCTCCATTTTGTGCCAATATCAGTTATTTTTCAATCTTGTTTCCTGTAGTTTATATATTTCTCTAAGAGGTTGTCAGGTAGAAAGGCTCTCTGCAAGGTTTTGTACAGTTTACCTATCCTTCCTTTTCTGACGTTTCATAGCCGAGCATTCAGAGTTAGAGACGTTAATGTTCTTAGATTAATCTTTTGAAAATAAACACGTAAAAAGACTCTAGGGATTATCATGCACATCTTCAGGATGTAACTATTGTTCCACTGTAGTGCAGTTAACACAAGTTTAAGCCCTGAGTAGCGAGTTAATACTATTCCAAGTCTGGAAGTTTAAATCCACCTTCAAATGTAAAACGTTCCTTTTAATTGTATGAATTTGATCTTCCCCTATAAAGTCTGGTATGACAGAGTATACTTTTGTAAATAATGTCTTAGGTGGGTAATTGGTATTACTGAAAATAAAGAAAGAGAACGTTGGACCCCATGCTATTCTTCCTGTAGGATTTCTGGAAATATAATTATGTTGAATTAAATCTGCTTTCATTTAGTTCAGTAATGGAATAAAGTTATCTTTATATATTTGTTGTTTGTTGTCAGTTATTGTTTTAATATTTTAAAAGTATTTAATATTCATTTCTGGAGGATCTCTTTTTTTAAGAATTCTTGTTTGTCTGCTGATGATTGCGTCAGGGTTGTTGAGTCTAAGAAGGCTACAGGATCCGTCCAACTGTTGTTCAATTCTGATTTACAGTACCAGTCAAAAGTTTGGACACACCTACTCATTCAAGGGTTTGTCTTTATTTTTACTATTTTCCACATTGTAAAATAATAGTGAAGACATCAAAACTATGAAAAAACACACATGTAATCATATAGTAACCAAAAAAGTGTTATTTTAGATTCTTCAAAGTAGCCACCCTTTGCCTTGATGACAGCTTTGCACAATCTTGGCATTCTCTCAACCAGCTTCACTTGGAATGCTTTTCCAACAGTCTTGAAGGAGTTCCATATGCTGAGCACTTGTTGGCTGCTTTTCCTTCACTCTGCGGTCCAACTCATCCCAAACCATCTCAATTGGGTTGAGGTCAGGTGATTGTGGAGGCCAGGTCATCTGATGCAGCATTCCATCACTCTCCTTCTTGGTCAAATAGCCCTTACACAGCTTGGAGGTGTTTTGGGTCTTTTTCCTGTTGAAAAACAAATGATAGTCCCACTAAGCGCAAACCAGATGGGATGGGGTATCACTGCAGAATGATCTGGTAGCCATGCTGGTTAAGTGTGCCTTGAATTCTAAATAAATCACTGACAGCAAAGCACCACCACACATCACACCTCCTCCTCCATGCTTCACGGTGGGAACCACACATGCGGAGATCATCTGTTCACCTACTCTGTGTCTCACAAAGACATGGCGGTTGGATCAAAAAAACTCAAATTTGGACTCATCAGACCAAAGGACAGATTTCCACCGGTCTAATGTCCATTGCTCGTGTTTCGTTACAGCAATTTGACCATTACGGCCGGATTCACGCTGTCTTCTTTGAACAGGTGATGTTGAGATGTGTCTGTTACTTGAACTCTGTGAAGCATTTATTTGGGCTGCAATTTCTGTGGCCTGGTAACTCTCATGAACGTATCCTGTGCAGCAGATGTAACTCTGGATCTTCCTTTTCTATGGCGGTTCTCATGAGAGCCAGTTTCATCATAGAGCTTGATGGTTTTTGCGACTGCACTTGAAGAAACTTTAAAAGTTCTAGAAATTTTCCAGATTGACCTTCATGTCTTAAGGTAATGATGGACTGTCATTTCTCTTTGCTTATTAGAGCTGTTCTTGCCATAATATGGATTTGGTCTTCTGTATACCACCCCCGTCCCTTGTCACAACACAACTGATTGGCTCAAACGCATTAAGAAGGAAAGAAATTCCACAAATTAACTTTTAACAAGGCACACCTGTTAATTGAATTGCATTCATTTCATGAGGTGCATTCCATTGCACCTCATGAAACTGGTTGAGAGAATGCCAAGAGTGTGCAAAGCTGTCATTGAGGCAAAGGGTGGCTATTTTGAAGAATCTCAAATATAAAATACATTTTGATTTGTTGAACTATCTTTTGCTTACTACATGATTCCATATGTGCTATTTCATAGTGTTGATGTCTTCACTATTATTCTACAATGTAGTACATTTTTTAAAAATAAAGAAAAACCCTGGAATGAATAGGTGTATGCAAAGACAAGATTAAATCAAGAATAGTCTGATGGGTGGCAATATTAGCCTATCACTTGTGAATGATGCCCAGCATCAGAAACAGCCTTCTTTTTCGCAACTTTTTCTAATCATAGTTGCACACTTCGTTTAGCCTAGCCCATAGACCTATATGTTTTGATAAGGTTTGTATCACAACTAAAGTGGCCAAAAAAATCTTAATTTTATGCACGTTAATTGGCTTTACAATGGGTTTAGAGCCTAAATGGCATACATATGTCATGCCTGCTCCCACTCCTCTTCTCTGGCGCTTGAGGACGCCAGGCTGCCCATCATTACGCACACCTGTCACCATCGTTACGCTCATCAGTGCTTCATTGGACTCACCTGGACTACATCACTTTATTGATTGCTTCCTCTATACCTGTCTATTCCTCATTTTGATCCCTGTGTCAGCATTACTGTCATTATGTTTCCCTTGTCCAGGTGCTGTCCGTGTTTTGTTTCATGTCTGTTATTTATAAAATATTCACTCCCCTGTACCTGCTTCTCGTCTCCCAGCGTCTGTCCTCACACCGCATGAGTTTCCAGTTTGGGGAAGATCATTTTCACAATAAAATGCACCTTTATAGTAAAATAATATGACAGAAATGGTATACTTGTGATTTTCTAATAACACATTTCTGTGTTCTATTCATGTGCTGTTCTAATAACCAATTTCTGTGTTCATGCAAGTGACTGATTGAACAAATCCTCACTTATCAATATCTGCAGTTTGGCAGTACCCCCAAAAACCTTGTTTAGAGAAAGGGATATCTCAGTTTCAATGTCTCAGCTTCGAGAGAATAAGCCTTGTGAGGTCTGTCACATGCATGACCTAGTATTGGTCGTCACATGAATGAAGCAAACATTAACTATGAAAGATGGATAAGCTAAATCATGCAAATACAACTTGTCAGTAAATAAGGGAACTAATGGGACAGCCCCGTTAGAGCTCATGACAGACAGATATTCACTATGGTGCATCAACTTTGTTGTACGTCTCCAGCGCGCTGACAATAAACAATGATTCATTTAAGATTGACTTAGAGTATCCCTGTGTAAGAATTTCAACAACAATTATTAAATGCATAATCGCATTTGTGGTCACTTTTGATAATGGTGTTTTCCTGCTAATGTGAAGAAATAGCCTAATAGTTTATCAACATTTTAAGCAAAACTTTCTGATCTGTTGTGTCAGCCACATTGTGTAAAACATGTTTGGGAATGCTTGTGGTTGTATTAATTTGGGATCTTTTGCATCCCACAACTGTCACAGACTATGTCTGGAATATTTATTTCTCGCACAGAATAGAATAGGTTGACTTTTGTACTATGGGGGATGGCAGATTGACATAGGCTAGGGCTTTTGCTGTTCGTTAGGCCTACTCATCTTGTTGACTGATGAAAAGTATATGTAGACAGTTCATCTTCAATATGCTCCTTGGAATTGGATAAGGATGTGCGCAGTTGCTTCCCCGATGTGTCTGTCTTCACTTGTAGCCTGTGAGAAAGACCCGATCACGTGATGGAGAGCGCACAGCACTCAGTGAGTGCTTCGGAGCATGCCCTCAGGGAAAAGGGCACAACAAAGGCACAAATTTTTCTAGGGGGCATTATGGCCACAAAGGGGATGCTGCAGTGAAATTCGAGACATTATCAAGTGCTTGTCAAATTGTGAATGAGATGAGATATGGCTGCAAGCCCGATGTCGGTACACTTATGACAACAGCCAGCTCAAGTGCAGGGCGCGAAATTCAAAAGATATTTTTTAGAAATATTTAACTTTCACACATTAACTTCTTGCGACTATAGGGGGTGCTGTTTTCTCATTAGCATAATTTGCATTACAGATTAAACGGCTTCCTACTCAATTCTTGCTCGTACAATATGCATATTATTACTATTATTGGATAGAAAACACTCTCTAGTTTCTATAGCCGTTGGAATTTTGTCTCTGAGTGAAACAGAACTCAATCTACAGCACTTTTCATGATAGGGAGTCAGATTTCAGACATCTTGGCACCTGATCTGGAGTCAGTTTAAAGGTCCGTGTAAACGCTATGGAGAAACAGACACTTCTTACGTCTTCCCCTGGATGTCAGTGCGTGATGACGATTTGAATGGTGTCGATTGCGCAATCAGTCCCTCTATAAATCACCAAATACCGGAAGTAGCTTCCCTTTGCTGCCTGCGTCTTGCGCGAGAAGGACATCGGCCTCGCCTCCTTCCAACCTGTTGTTTAGCCAGTAATATTTCTCCGGTCATGTTTTTACCCGTTATAGGTGTTAACAACATCATAAGGTAGTTAATTTGAACCGTTTTATAGCAATTTAGATCCGTTTAGTGCGATTTTGAGGCATTGCTTTGTTATGCACTTTCAAGCACCGGGCACGTTTCGGGGTCCCGGTCGAACGTTAGTGGGCATTTCGACGGACAGAGGACATCTTTCGACCAAATGAAGATTAGACCCAAGAAAGGATACATTGCCCAAGATACTGATGGAAGATCACCTCATAGTAAGAAATATTTAAGATGATAAATCGTTGTTCTGTAGAAAAATGTTAAACGCACGTTCCGCCATCTTGTTTGCTATAGCTTCGCTTGGCGAACCCTGTATTGCACAGTAAGGATAATTTTAGAAATGTAATTCCGCGATTGCATAAAGAACTAATTTGTCTTTCGATAGCTGTCCAACTTATATTTTTTTAGTCAAGTTTATGAATAGATATCCATGAGACAAGATCACTGTGAAAGAGGGCGACCGACATTTTCAGGCTAGTTTTGCTAGTATTGTCATTGTATAACCACGTTTTTTTATGGCTAAATATGCACATTTTCGAACAAACTCTATATGTATGTTGTAATATGATGTTACAGGAGTGTCATCGGAAGAATTCTGAGAAGGTTAGTGAAAAAATGTATATATTTTGGCGATGATTACGTTATCGCTCTCTTTGGCTTGAATCAATGCTCTGGTAACGTTTGCACATGTGGTATGCTAATATAACGATTTATTGTGTTTTCGCTGTAAAACACTTAGAACATCTGAAATATTGTCTGAATTCACAAGATCTGTGTCTTTCCATTGCTATGTGCTGTGTATTTTTAAGAAATGTTTTATGATGAGTAAATTGGTAAAACACGTTGCTCTCTGTAGTAATTCTAGTCGCTTTGGTGAGATTTGTGATGGTGGCTGCAATGGCAAACTATGATTTATACCTGAAATATGCACATTTGTCTAACAAAACCTATCCTATACAATAAATATGTTATCAGACTGTCATCTGATGAGGTTTTTTCTTGGTTAATGGCTATCAATATCTTAGTTTAGCCGAATTGGTGATAGCTACTGGTGGAGAGAAAAAATGGTGGACAAAGAAAATTGTTGTCTTTTGCTAACGTGGTTAGCTAATAGATTTACATATTGTGTCTTCCCTGTAAAACATTTTAAAAATCAGAGATGATGGCTTGAATCACAAGATCTGTATCTTTCATTTGGTGAATTGGACTTGTGATTGAATGATATTTAGATGCTACTATTTAATTGTGACGCTATGCTAACGATGCTAATCAGTGTGTGGGGGGGGGGGGGGGGTTGCACCCGGACCCGGGGTAGAGGCTCGTGAAAGGTTAACAAGTCCAATACAGCAAATGAAAGATAAACATCTTGTAAATCCAGCCAACATGTCCGATTTTTTTAATGTTTTACAGCGAAAACACCACGTATATTTATGTTAGCTCACCACCAAATACAAAAAAGTACAGACATTTTTCACAGCACAGGTAGCTTGCACAAAACCAACCAAACTAACCAAGAACCAACCAAACTAACCAAGAAACAACTTCCTCAGATGACAGTCTTATAACATGGTATACAATAAATCTATGTTTTGTTCGAAAAATTTGCATATTTGAGGTATAAATCAGTTTTACATTGCAGCTACCATCACAGCTACCGTCACAAATAGCACCGAAGCAGCCAGAGTAATTACAGACACCAACGTGAAATACCTAAATACTCATCATAAACCATTTCTGAAAAATACATGGTGTACAGCAAATGAAAGACAAACATCTTGTGAATCCAGCCAATATTTCAGATTTTTTAAGTGTTTTACAGCGAAAACACAATATAACGTTATATTAGCTTACTACAATAGCCAACCACACAACGGCATTGATTCAAGGCAAACGGTAGCGATAGCGACAAAACCAGCAAAATATATTAATTATTTCACTAACCTTCATGTAACGTCCTGATCAGAGTTCTTATGTGTTTTGCTTGTTTAGTGTTGGTCAGAACGTGAGCTGCGTGGGAATTCTATGTTGTGTGTCTAGTTAGTCTGTTTCTGTGTCCAGCCTAATATGGTTCTCAATCAGAGACAGCTGTCAATCGTTGTCCCTGATTGAGAATCATATATAGGTGGCTTGTTTTGTGTTGGGGATTGTGGGTGGTTGTTTCCTGTCTCTGTGTTTGTGTTCTGCACCAGATAGGACTGTCTCGGCTTTCACGTTTGTTATTTTGTTATTTGTTAATGTTCATCGTTTATCGTCTTATTAAACATGTTGAACAATAACCGCGCTGCATTTTGGTCCTCTCCTTCATCCCAGGAAGAAAGCCGTTACAGAACCACCACCTTACCCGGACCAAGCAGCGTGGCAACGGGCAGCAGCGACGGCAGCAGTGGTACAAGAAGGAATGGACATGGGAGGAGATTCTGGACGGAGAAGGACCCTGGGCAGAGCCAGAGGAGTGTCGCCGCCCCAAAGCGGAGCTGGAGGCATCTAAAGCGGAGAGGCGGCATTATGAGGCGCTAGCAAGGCAGAGCGGCTGGAAGCCCGAGATGCTCACCCAAAAATGTCTTGGGGGGGGGGGGGGGAAGGGTAGTGTGGCGAAGGCAGGTAGGAAACCTGCGCCCACTTCCCATGCTTACCGTGGAGAGCGGGAGTACGGGCAGACACCGTGTTATGCGGAAGAGCGCACGGTGTCTCCTGTACGTGTGCATAGCCTGGTGCGGGTTATTCCACCTCCCCGCACTGGGCGGGCTAGATTGAGCATTGAGCCAAGTGCCATGAAGCCGGCTCAACATATCTGGCCTCCAGTACGTCTCCTCGGGCCGGTGTACATGGCACCAGCCTTACGCATGGTGTCCCCGGTTCGCCAACACAGCCCAGTGCGGGTTATTCCACCTCCCCGCACTGGACGGGCTACGGGGAGCATTCAAACAGGTAAGGTTGGGCAGGCTCGGTGCTCAAGGGAGCCAGTACGCCTGCACAATCCGGTATATCCGGCGCCACCTTCCCGCCCCGGCCCAGTACCACCAGTGCCTACACCACGCACCAGGCTTCCAGTGCGTCTCCAGAGCCCTGTTCCTCCTCCTCGCACTCTCCCTATGGTGCGTGTCTCCAGCCCGGTACCACCAGTTCCGGCACCACGCACCAAGCCTCCTGTGCGTCTCCAGAGCCCTGTACGCACTGTTCCTTCTCCCCGCACTCGCCCTGAGGTGCGTGCCCTCAGCCCGGTACCACCAGTGCCGGTACCACGCACCAGGCCTATAGTGCGCCTCGAGAGTCCAGTGTGCCCTGTTCCTGCTCCCCGCACTAGCCTTGAGGTGCGTGTCTCCAGTCCGGTACCACCAGTTCCGGCACCACGCACCAGGCCTACTGTGTGCCTCAGCAGGTCAGAGTCGGCCGTCTATCCAACGCCGCCTGCACTGCTCGTCTGCCCAGCACCATCTGAGCCATCCGTCTGCCCAGCGCTATCTGAGCCTTCAGAGCCGTCCGTCAGTCAGGAGCCGCTAGAGCCGTCCGTCAGTCAGGAGCCGCCAGAGCCGCCAGCCAGTCAGGAGCCGCCAGAACCGCCAGCCAGTCAGGAGGCGCCAGAGCCGCCAGCCAGTCAGGAGCCGCCAGAGCCGCCAGCCAGTCAGGAGCTGCCAGAGCCGCCAGCCAGTCATGAGCCGCCCGCCAGTCATGAGCCGCCCGCCAGTCATGAGCTGCCCTCCAGTCATGAGCTGCCTTCCAGCCATGAGCTGCCTTCCAGTCATGAGCTGCCCTCCAGTCATGAGCTGCCCTCCAGTCATGAGCTGCCTTCCAGTCATTTACATTTACATTACATTTTAGTCATTTAGCAGACGCTCTTATCCAGAGCGACTTACAGTAGAGTGCATACATTTTATTACATTTTTTATTTTATTTTTACATTTCTTTACATTTTACATACTGAGACAAGGATATCCCTACCGGCCAAACCCTCCCTAACCCGGACGACGCTATGCCAATTGTGCGTCACCCCACGGACCTCCCGGGTTGGGGCCGGCTGCGACAGAGCCTGGGCGCGAACCCAGCCCAGCCTGGGCGCGAACCCAGAGACTCAGGTGGCGCAGCTAGCACTGCGATGCAGTGCCCTAGACCACTGCGCCACCCGGGAGGCCATGAGTGTCCCGGGAGGCCGGGAGTCATGAGCTGCCTTCCAGTTATGAGCTGCCCTACAGTCATGAGCTGCCCTACAGTCATGAGCTGCCCTACAGTCATGAGCTGCCTTACAATCATGAGCTGCCTTACAGTCATAAGCTGCCACTCAGTCCGGAGCTGCCACTCAGTCCGGAGCTGCCACTCAGTCCGGAGCTGCCATTCAGTCCGGAGCTGCCATTAGTCCAGAGTTGCCCCTCTGTCCTCAGCTACCCCTCTGTCCTGAGCTACCTCTCTGTCCTGAGCTACCTCTCTGTCCTGAGCTACCTCTCTGTCCTGAGCTACCTCTCTGTCCTGAGCTACCTCCTAAATCATGTGGGGGCCTTGGGGAGGATTCTTAGGCCAAGGTCGTGGGCAAGGGTCGCCACTCAAAGGACGTTAAGGAGGGGGAAAAAGACAGTGGTGGAGTGGTGTCCTCGTCCTAGAATTGAGTACGAGGCCATTTGAAATGGGCACCTTTCATCCAAGCTACTCAATACTGCCCCTGCAGTCCTAAAAAGTTAATGAAGTGTGTTCAGCCTGCACAAAAAAATAAAGCAGAGCTCATGCCTTTCTCATGCCTTTTACTTTTTTTCAAATCATCATTAGAGTTGCATCATGTAGCTTTAAAATGTATAAAAAATCCAAACATATAGTGAAACTTTTGTAGAACAACTAAAGTTACATTAATAACTATACATTAAGCATATAGGAGTACCTATTTCTTTGTTAACCGCTCAACACAGAATAGCCGCATGTACGCACTCCCTCAAATCATTTGGAGAAAATATTTCTATTTTATTCAGCTTTGTTCACTTGTATTATTCAAACTATGAAATAATATAAAATAATGCCACGGAACTCTAAGCAAATCTTGTCTGCTAAATGAACTAGTGTAGCCCACAGCCATTTGGCATAGCCACATCAGGACCTAACGTAAGGACAACTCAGAGTATGCTATTCTGTTCTTCTGAAATAGACTCAATTTTCTTAATATCATGCTTCTTTAGAGCTGTCTAAATTAAATAATGGGTTTATTGTGAAGGTGTAGGCTATATTACATGGATTTATTCAACTTTTTTAAATGTAGATGTTCCAGTTATTTGCTTGACAATCACTGGCTGACAACATTTCGGGACTGCCACAGCCCTTGTGGTTTCTGCATCATGTTATGGGTATGCTTGTCATCAGCAAGGACTAGAACATTTTTAGGATAAAAATAAATAGAATACAGCTATAAGCATAGACATTCCTAGAGGAAAACCTGTTTCTGCCTGCTTTCCAACAGACAAATTCACCTTTCAGCAGGACAATAACCTAAAACACAAAGCCAAATCTACACTGAAGTTGCTTACCAAGATGATATTCAAATCAAATCAAATCAAATTGTATTGGTCACATACACGTGTTAAGCAGATGTTATTGCGGGTGTAGAGAAATGCTTGTGCTTCTAGTTCCGACAGTGCAGCAATATCTAACAATTTCGCAACATATACCCAATACACACAAATCTAAGTAAAGGAATAGAATTAAGAATATAGAAATATTTGGACAAGCAATGTCAGAGCGGCATAGACTAAAATACAGTAGAAAAGTATAGAGTGCAGTATATACTGTAGAAGCTGTTTTTCAGTCTCTCGGTCCCCGCTTCAATGCACTGACCTCGCCTTCTGGTTGATAGTGAGGTGAACAGGCAGTGGCTCGGGTGGTTTTTGTCCTTGATGATCATTTTGGCCTTCCTGTGACATCGGGTGCTATAGGTGTCCTGGAGGGCAGGTAGTTTGCCCCCGGTGATGCGTTGTGCAGCCCGCACCACCCTCTGGAGAGCCCTGCAGTTGTGGGTGGTGCAGTTGCCATACCAGAAGGTGATACAGCCCTACAGGATGCTCTCAATTGTGCATCGGTAAACGTTTGTGAGGGTTTTGGGTGACAAGCAACATTTCTTCAGCCTCCTGAGGTTGACGAGGTGCTGTTGCGCCTTCTTCACCACAATGTCTGTGTGGGTGGACCATTTCAGTTTGTCAGTGAGGTGTACGCCGAGGAACTTAAAACTTTCCACCTTCTCCACTGCTGTCCCATCAATGTGGATAAGTGAGTGCTCCCTCTGCTGTTTCCTGAAGTCCACGATCATCTCCTTTGTTTTGTTGACGTTGAGTGAGAGGTGATTTTCCTGGCACCACATTCCCAGAGCCCTCACCTACTCCCTGTAGGCTGGCCTGTTATTGTTGGTAATCAAGCCTACTACTGTTGTGTCGTCTGCAAATGTAATGATTGAGTTGGAGGCTTGCTAGGCCACGCAGTCATGGGTGAACAGGGAGTACAGGAGGGGGCTGAGCACACACCCTTGTGGGGCACCAGTGTTGAGGATCAGCGGGGTGGAGGTGTCCTTCACCACTTGGGAGAGGCCCGTCAGGAAGTCCCGGACCCAATTGCACAGGCCGGGGTTCAGATCCAGGGCCTCAAGCTTAATGATGAGCTTGGAGGGTACTATGTGTTGAATGCTGAGCTATAGTCAATTAACAGCATTCTTACATAGGTATTCCTCTTGTCTAGATGGGACAGGACAGTATGCAGTGTTATGGCGATTGCATCGTCTGTGGACCAAGTGGGGCGGTACGCAAATTGAAGTAGGTCTAGAGCGATAGGTAAGGTGGTGGTGATATTATCCTTGACTAGTCTCTCAAAGCACTTCATGATGACAGAAGTGAGTGGGTGATAGTCATTTAGTTTTCACTTACCTTTGCATACTTAGGTACAGGAACAATGGTATACATCTTGAAGCATGTGGGGACAGCAGAATAGGATAGGGAGAGATTGAATATGTCCGTAAACACACCAGCCAGCTGGTCTGCGCATGCTCTGAGGACGCGGCTAGGTATGCCATCTGGGCAGGCAGCCTTGTGAGGGTTAACACATTTAAATGTCCTACTCACGTCGGCCACGGAGAAGGAGAGCCCACTGTCCTTGGTAGCGGGCCGCGTCGGTGGCACTGTGTTATCCTCAAAGCGGGCAAAGAAGATGTTTAGCTTGTCTGGAAGCAAGACGTTGCTGTCCGCGATGTGGCTGGTTTTCCTTTTGTAGTCTGTGATTGTCTGTAGACCCTGCCACATACGTCTCGTATCTGAGCAGGTGAATTGCGACTCCACTTTGTCTCTATACTGACATTTTGCCTGTTTGATTGCCTTGCGGAGGGAATGACTACTCTCTTTGTATTCTGCCATATTCCCAGTCACCTTGCCATGGTTAAATGCAGTGGTTTGCGCTTTCAGTTTTGCGCGAATGCTGTCCATCTATCCACGGTTTCTGGTTAGGGTGGGTTTTAACCTTTTCTCAATAGGGGGTGCTGTTTGCACTTTGTAATAATTTCGTTCCCAAATTAAACTGCCTCGTACTCAATTCTTGCTCGTAGAATATGCATATTATTATTACTATTGGATAGAAAACACTCTCTAGTTTCTAAAACCGTTTGAATTATATCTGTGAGTGAAACAGAACTCGAGTTGGAGCAATTTTCCTATGAGGAAGTGAGAAATCTGAAATCTGCAGGCTGTTCTGAGGTTGGTTTATTAATTTGCATGTCTTCTATTGGTTGAGATGCACTGCATACGCCTTCCCCTGGATGTCAGCGAATAGTGAGAATTGAAATGGAGTTGCTAGGCAGATCTGAGGCCTTATAAATGGGCTGGCAACGTGGGGTCCTCCCTTTCTTCTCTTCGCCATGACGCAAGACAGACCTCAGGATGGCGTTTTAGAAAGCTCCCGTTACAGCCCTTAGATATATCCGGCTCTGATTTTATTCGATATAGGTGTTAAAGACATCATAATGTTGTTATTTTAAACCGAGTTATATCAGTTTATATCAGTATATTGTGATTTTCGGGTATTTATTTGTGCTGCGTTCTAGGGAGTTGGACACGTCTGGCCCACATGGCTAATGTTTACTGCTAATTCCAACGTTGAAGGCGACAATCTACAACCGAGCAACGATTCTTTTGGAAAAAGGACAACTTGCCCAAGATTCTGATGGGAGCTCATCAAAAAGTAAGAACTATTTATGATGTTAATTCGTTGTTCAGTTGAAAAATGTAAAACTCATATTCCGCCATTCATTTCGGTGCGGTCTCGCTTTAACGCACGCTGTATGTCGTAGTAACGTTAATTTTAAAAATCTAACACAGCGATTGCATTAAGAACTAATGTATCTTTCATTTGCTATCCAACCTGTATTTTTTAGTCAAGTTTAAATTTGGTTACTGATTAGATTAGGTGCCTCTCCCAAGATTTCTCCCGACATATTGTTGGCAGCTTGGCTACTATTCTCATTGTATAACCACGATTTAAGCCGCTAAATATGCACATTTTCGAACAAACTCTATATGTATTGTGTAATATGATGTTATAGGGCTGTCATCTGAAGAAGTTTGAGAAGGTTAGTGAAAAAATGTATATCTTTTGCTGGTTTATTCGTTATCGCTATTGTTGGCTTGAATCAATGCTGTTGTGTGGTTGGCTATTGTAGTAAGCTAATATAATGCTATATTGTGTTTTCGCTGTAAAACACTTAAAAAATCTGAAATATTGGCTGGATTCACAAGATCTTTGTCCTTCATTTGCTGTACGCTGTGTATTTTTCTTAAATTATTTCTTCTATGCCGGCGTTGTTTTGGGACTGCTTCTGGAATCAGTTGAATTTCCCTGGGTGGTATTGAATGTTCCAGAGTGGCCTAGTTACAGTTTTAACTGAAATCTCCTTGAAAATCTATAGCAAGACTTTGAAATGGCAATTTCTGGCAATGATCAACAATCAACTTGACAGAACTTGAAGAATTTCAAAAAGAATAATGGGCAGAACCCAGATGTGTAAAGCTCTTAGAGACATACCCAAAAAGACTTACAGCTGTATTCACTGCCAAATGTGCTTCTACAAAGTATTGACTCAGGGGTGAGAGAAAACATCTATTTAAATCAATTTTGAATTCAGGCTGTAACACAACAAAATGTGGAATTAGTCAAGGGATATGAATACTTTCTGAAGGCACAGTAAGTCAACACATACAAATACACCACTGACATACAGTATAAGGAAACATACAAAATCTTACCAGATTATGTAAATAAGATTCTTATTTGATTTTCATGATTCTTTTCCATATCTTTTCCATTTTTGGGAAGGTTTTCAATGTTGTATAGTGAAGAGTTCCTTTCCAAAACGCTATATCCATTTTCAGAAATGTTGGTAAATTAGCTTTAAAGAAGGTATGAAAGAGATTGGTGTATTTTTTCACTATCTAATCATGGTATGTGGTTGTTCAATGCCAGACATGTATTTGTTTGAAATCTATCACATAATGGTTTGATTTCAGAATCATCATGTTTTCAGAATCATCATGTTTTCTTTGACAAAAAGCTATATATCTGCCTCACTCAAAGAGAAACACCTAGTGCTGCTAGGTTTTACACATTCAAATGGAACAAATAACTGCATTTTTAATACAGTTAGTGCATTCATCTTAAAATACAATACATGACCAAAAGTCATGGCAGAGCTCGGTTTGTTGGTTTGGAATGTTTTGAAAGTGTCTGAAAAAGTGTTCTATTGGAAAGGTTTGGTTAATAGCTAGCTACCTTTAGATTTTTTAGCCCACGACGTGGTTGGCATCAGTTGCTGGGACCAGTGCTATCTGTCCAGGGATCTGTGTTAAACCTATCTGTCCAGGCATCCTGCCGACCGAGGGTCTGGTGAGCTGCTTGGCTTAGCAGTTGGCCTAGCTGCCACTGTTAGACGCCTTTCAAGCTAGCAGGGTTTCCTTGAGGGCTTGAAAGCAGCCCGCAACGCGGTTAGCCCTTGTGGCCGGGATCGCGGCTTGTCCCGGGCTTGTGGCTGTCTAGATCCCTACTGTTTGCTGATGTTTCCATCTTCCCTGCGACCTGCCCTGTCCGGAATTGCGGGGAGTAACAGCATAGCCTACGTTGGCACCATTACAAAGATCAAAGCCGGTGGGAGTACCATTGAAGACAGGTGTTTCTCTCTGTCATAGGTGAAGGGTTTTTTAAACAAACAAAAATTGTTCTCTAAGCAGTTGTTACAACAATAAGAAAATAGCTTCTAGTGTTGTGTTCAAATACTGGTGGAGTCAACTAATAAAAGAATGGACGATCTGACCAGGGACGTCTAGGACCTGAACGACAGTTTGTAGTTCTCACAGGGTTAGCTCGATGAGTTTAAACAAGAAAACGGCAAGATGACAACAATATGTAAGGATTGGAACTTTAAAAATGTTTTTGCCTAAAATGTCATACCCAATTATAACTGCCTGTAGCTCAGGCCCTGAAGCAAGGATATGCATATTCTTGGTACCATTATAAAGGAAACACTTTAAAGTTTGTGGAAATGTGAAAGGAATGTAGGAGAATATAACACAAAAGATCTGTTAAAAGATAATACAAAGAAAAAACAACAATTCGTTTGTATTTTTTATGTACCATCATCTTTAAAATGCAAGAGAAAGGCCAAAATGTATTATTCCAGCCCAGGTGAAATTTTGATTTTGGCCACTAGATGGCCAAAGTTTTAGACTGATCCAATGAACCATTGTATTTCTGTTGAAAATGTTGTATCAAGACTGCCCAAATGTGACT
The DNA here is from genome assembly GCF_029448725.1 of Salvelinus fontinalis. Classification (NCBI taxonomy): domain Eukaryota; kingdom Metazoa; phylum Chordata; class Actinopteri; order Salmoniformes; family Salmonidae; genus Salvelinus; species Salvelinus fontinalis. The sequence goes on along the minus strand of NC_074672.1, from coordinate 15,860,352 downwards.
CATTTGTGTATTAATAACTTTCCATCTTCAAAATTGTGCATTCTCCTCAAACAATACCATGGTATTATTTCACTGTAATAGCTACTGTAAATTGGACAGTGCAGTTAGATTAACAATAATTTAAGCTTTCTGCCAATATCAGATATGTCTATGTCCTGGGAAATGTTCTTGTTACTTATGTTAGGGTTCGTTTCTTACGTCCTTCTTTGTCAATCATTGGTTCATTGGTGAAATTAGCATTATGACAATATCTTTCATTAAATCATTCAAAAACCTTTATTAATGCAATTGCAGACAGAAGTTGACAAACAGGAACATAGCACGCATGTTTCTGAGTAAGTTCTGCATCAAACAAAAGGTCTCCAATGGTTTTATTAAACCCTAAGTCGCGCCCTGGTGATGTCACTGCCTTAAGTCGCGCCCTGGTGACGTCACTGCCTATATCATCATCCTCTACTCCTGGGACCAAAACCATGCCTACAAAGCTGTATAAACAGGGCCTTTATTGTTAGCTAAACACTTAGCAGTAAATGTCCCCTTCCCCCAAAGTTGACCCATTGTGGAATGTTTACCTAGTCTTATCTCCTTCACTCCCCTGCAGAGTTCTGTCTAGAGAGAACTGCAATACAAATGTAGAACAATACTAAACTTCTACAATTAATATATCTATTGTTAATCAGTAGTCTAAAACCCTATAACTGGGTCTTTTAACCCCTCCCCTTCTATTAATAAAACATAAGCATAATACATTATTCTAATACACCAAACATTTGGGTACAACCCTTTTTATGACCCCTAGGTGAACCCGACACTTACAACCTCATGCTAATCACATTAGCCTACGTTAGCTCAACTGTCCGTGGACGGGACAAAGATCGCGAATAACTTTTAAGAGAGGACATTAACAGAGAAATCTGATTATCTCGAGGGACAATCAAGGTGCAACAACATTGTTGTACACGGATTTGCAGAATCTCCATATGAGACCTGGAGACAAAGTGAGGGAAATGATCTCCGACAAACTGAAGATAGAACAGAGGAAGATTGAGTTGGAGCCGCCCACAGGACAGGAAATCCCACCACCGGCCCAGGTGACAGGCCCAGGCCGATAGTCATCAAGGTTCTGAGGTTCAAGCACAAGGTAACGGTTCTGGAAAGAGCCAAGAACTTGAGGGAAACATACATCTTCCTCAAGTACATCTTCCTCAATGAGGACTATCCTGAAGCTGTGCGCAAGAAGAAAAAAATACTTATCCCGGCCATGAAAGCTGCCAAAGCGCATGGGGACATTGCATTCATCCGATATGACAGGCTTGTTGTCTACCCTCCCTCCCAAAAGCCTGGAAGGGATGAGAGTTTGTAGCTTTAACCTCACAACACACACACAAACACACTTAAACACACCAACGGATTAATGGACTGCAAAATGTATGTTTTATTTCTCTTACGTTGTTTATTCTTTTCCATATTATGTCTATCTCTGAGACGATAACAAGAAAAGGGCAAAATGTTTTTCATTGTATTTAATCGTTATTTAACTAGGCAAGTCAGTTAAGAACAAATTCTAATTTGCGAATTCTTACTTGTATAGCCCATATTAATATATGAAGCCTTATAAATAAGGTTTATGAAATCAATAACTTGCTAACATCAGATAACATTCATATGTTAGCCATTTCAGAGACTCACTTAGATCATTCATGTTATAATACAGCAGTAGCAATTAGGGATGCACGATATATCGGTGAACATATCGGAATTGGCCGATATTAGCCAAAAATGCCTACATCGGTATCAGCCGATGTCTCGTTTAACGCCCCGATGTGCAAAACCGATGTCAAATCTGATGTGCATACCTATATAACATAGGTACATGACGTAATGATGCCACGTAAAATGTTACGCTATACGTACAACACAGCATTCCTAAACTAGCCCACAATGTCTGCTGTGTGGATCGAGCAGTCAACAAGTCGAGCAGTCATTTGAAAGAGTAACAACATTTCACCGAGACAACTCAAAGGCGAAATCCATTAAAGCCAAGATAATGGAATCATTACCCTTGACAATCAAACATTCTCTGTCGTGGGTGATGTTGACTTTTGCTGCTCGGCCATGGAAACCTATTTCATGAAGCTCCCGACGAACAGTTATTGTGCTGATGTGGCTTCCAGAGGCAGTTTGGAACTCGGTAGTGAGTGTTGCAACCGAGGACAGAGAATTTTTATGCGCTTTGAGCTTCAGCACCCTGCGGTCCCGTTCTGTGAGCTTGTGTGGCCTACCACTTCGCGGCTGAGCCGTTGTTGCGCCTGCCCTATACGTTTCCACTTCACAATAACATCCCTTACAGTTGACTGGGCAGCTCTACCAGGGCAGAAATTTGATGAACTGACTTGTTGGAAAGGTGACATACTATGGCAGTGCCACGTTGAAAGTCATTAAGCTCTTCAGTAAGACCATTCTACTGCCAATGTCTGCCTATGGAGATTGCATTGATGTGTGATTGATTTTATACACCTGTCAGCAACGGGTGTGACTGAAATACCCGAATCCACTCATTTTAATGGGTGTCCACATACTTTTGAATATATAGATTACCTAGGTGAAACAACCACATAATCGCAGTCAAATATGCAGTATACAAATATTCCATTCTAGCTAAACAATGAAAATATAGTGTACTTTTTTTTATATATATCTTTTTTTAATACACACCTAAAATTTCTGAATTAGAAATCTGAGAACAGTAATATTTTACACTTCCATGAAGGTACTCAAAAGCAATTATTTCTGGTGTAAAATTTGTGGATATTGCATTTTGGAAATAAACTCTTCATATCAGTAAATGTGGACATCTCATTGACAAATTAATATGCACTAAAACATATAAATAAACATAAACATATAAATTAAAAACTTAATTAACCTTGTAAGAGTGCAGGTAAGGATGCATTCCATGAAACAGTTGTGATGTACAGTAAAGTCAATAGGGTTTGACCTGTAAATACATTTTTGCAGGTCTTTTCTATAATTCTTCAGTCACTTGAATAAGGTTCAGAAAAGTGGGGTGAGCTAGTGTATTGTGGATAAACAAAGGGAAAAGCCTTGCCAGTCTTGCCTCTTGGTTGTCCTGAGGGTCTGGCCAGTGAGCATCCAGTTAAATGTGCACAGACAGATGAGTCTGCCCTCGCAGCACCGCTGCACCTCCCAAGGGCACTTTGACATTTTCCAGGGACAATATGGGGCTGCAGTGACAAGGAAAACATTCCCTCCTTCCGTCTCTCCTTTCCTGCCCCAGACACTGCAATTCCTCTCTCTCTCTCTCTCTCTCTCTCTCTCTCTCTCTCTCTCTCTCTCTCTCTCTCTCTCTCTCTCTCTCTCTCTCTCTCTCTCTCTCTCTCTCTCTCTCTCTCTCTCTCTCTCTCTCTCTCTCTCCCCTCTCTCCCCTCTCTCTCTCTCTCTCTCTCTCTCTCTCCTCTCTCTCTCTCTCCCCTCTCTCTCCTCTCTGTCTCTCTCTCTCCTCTCTCCCCTCTCTCCCCTCTCTCTCTCTCTCTCTCTCTCTCTCTCTCTCTCCCCTCTCCCCTCTCCACTAACTTTTATTGAGTGCTGCTGCAGTAGCTGCTTTTTGCCTTTTCATTCTGTTACAGGTCAAGAGACTTGACAAAGTTCCAAAAGGCTGGTGGCGGCAGGGGAGAGAATGTGGGGAAATGTGACAGGGTTCAACTAAAGAAAATGAGACAGAAAAGGCAGGGCAACAAAATGCCTCAAGGTCGTTCTTTCAATCTGAAACTTGAATTTTTTTCATGGTGAGCTGTAGTTCAAACTGTACTGGACTGCAAACAGATTTTTTTAAAGCACACCTACTACTAAGTCTAAAAATAAAATAATTAAAGGCTCAATGCAGATGTTTTTATCTCAATATCAAATCAATTGTTGGTAACAATTTAGTTCCTTAGTGTAATAGCTTTTAATTAAATCTGACACTGTTTTTATATACTTTTATTTTATTTTGGATCCTATGGCTCTGTTGGGCTAAATTGCTGTGAGCGCTGCTGTCTGTCCTGGGATCCTGCCAGATTCCGCATAGGGGGAGAGACACAAAAGCCCAGCTAGCCTAGCTGGCTCGGCGGCCTCAAATGGAGGCCGCTATTGAACGTTTCCAGCACTGCAGGAGCTGTGTTTAATTTGCTTTGTTCCGGGACAAGGTGGACCGCGCTGACTTTCAGTGTAGCAACTGCTTGCTTGCGGAGGACTACAGGACGAAGTGGCTACTCTTAGCAAGCAGGTAGCAAACCTACACAAGGGAAGGGAACCCACGCCTGCCTTCTTTTTATTTTTCTTCCACCCCAGTAGTCGGACGCCGCTCTGGTCTGGTGGAAGTTTCGCCGCCGTGTCGACTCTCCACAGCCGACTGGCTGGTGCTCGGCAGGGTTCCATCCCCCAAAGGGTCTCCCCCTTCCCTGGAGAATGGAGCTGATCTCGACCCAACCAACCAGCCATGGAGGTACGTCACTTGCCGTAGAAGTTGAAGAAAGTATCCTCTGGCAACGGGGGACTCCATGGAGATGTTGAGCCCGGATCTGACACAGACCAGAAACAGCTTTTCCTCCCTGGATCTAGAGGTTCTGGCACCTTCTTCCTTGGGGGCTTCCCATTCAAGATCGGATTTGGAGGTACCTGCGTCTTCGTCCTCGGTTCTGTCTCCCTCTCCGGTGGCTTCTACCTCGGGTTCAGATCCTCGGAGCTCCCACCCTAATCAGACCGTGAGGCTGCCTGAGACTCCGGCCCATTCAACATCGCCAGCTGTCATCATAGGCAGCTCTATGGTGAGAAACATTTCTGTCCCCAAGGCAAAAACCCTGTGCTACCCAGGAGCACGAGTACACAACATAACAAGGCTGCTTCCGACTGTTCTACCACAGATGCCGGGAGCTGACACTGTCATAGTCCATGTGGGGTCAAACAACATCAGGAGGGCCAGCTCGGAACATTTGAAAATGGATTTTGAAGAACTGATTTTATCACTAAAAGACTCCAAAAAACAGCCAATCATTGCAGGTCCAGTACCATCGTTGGGCCGTGGGTATGAAAGATTACACATCTTGCTAAAAGACTACTGTAACTCTGCTGGAGTCACTTTTATAGATACCTTTGACACCTTCTGAAAACAAAAGATACTCTACAGGAATGACAGAGTCCATCCAAATCATCTTGGCTCTTGGACTCTGTCCACGCATTTCAAGACTGCGTTGAAACAATGACTGTGATCCAAGACCACCTCAGTTAATCCCTACCATTGTGACAATGAGTCATCATAATGCTGCATCAAATGTACATGATCCTAGGGGTATTGGCAAACACAATATAAGTAACTTAATTTATGTGCCCCTAATTGCACCGAATACTTCTGTTTATCCTACAGCTAGTGTATGCAGTAATCATGAGCCTATGAACCAGAGTTACACTATTAGCACTGAGGCTGTGTGCCCTAGTAGGAAGACCACGTTGTGCAGCTCACCCTGCAATATCAGCTTCAATATAAATAACGTGAGTAAGTCTACTTCTGATAAGCTTCCCAGTAAAGCATTAAAAACGATCAAGCAACCCAGACACCTGCTAAAAATAGCCTCGCAGCCTCTCTTTGGTAGTCCTCCCGGTTTTGACCTTTGCCTGTCCTGACCCTATACCCACCCGCCTGACCTCTCTGCCTGACCCTGAGCCTGCCTGCCGCCCTGTATCTTTGCTCCACCTCTGGATTACTGAACCCTGCCTGTCCCTGACTCTGAGTCCGCCTGCCGTCCTATACCTTTGCCTTCCCCTGGATTTTCGAACCCCCCCTGCCTGCCTGCCCCTGTTGCTACAATAAACAGTGTTACTTCGACAGTCTGCATCTGGGTCTTACCTTGATTCCTGATGTTATGGCCTTATACCCCCTGATACCCCCTGCTATAATGTGGATAAAGATTTACTTGTCTAACAGAACACAGAGGAGATTCTTTAATGGAAGCCTCTCAAACATAATCCAGGTAGAATCAGGAATTCCCCAGGGTAGCTGTTTAGGCCCCTTGATTTTTTAAATGGTATACCAAGAGTTGCAGTTAGTTTCAGAATGGGTGGCAAGGAATAAGTTAGCCCTAAATATTTCTAAAACTAAAAGCATTGTATTTGGGACATAACATTCACTAAACCCGAAACCTCAACTAAATCTTGTAATAAATAATGTGGAAATTGAGCAAGTTGAGATGACTGCTTGGAGTAACCCTGGATTTGAAACTGTGATGGTCAAAACATAATGATACAATAGTAGCTAAGATGGGGAGAGGTATGTCCATAACAAAGCGCTGCTCTGCCTTCTTAACAACAACAAGGTAGGTCCTACAGGCTCTAGTTTAGTTGCACCTTGACTTCTGTTCAGTCGTGTGGTCAGAAAAATTGCAATTGGCTCAGAACAGGGCAGCACGGCTGGCCCTTGGATGTACACAGAGAGCTAATATTAATAATATACATGTCAATCTCTCCTGGCTCAAAGTGGAGGAGAGTTTGACTTCATCACTACTTGTATGTGTGAGAGGTATTGACATGTTGAATGCACCGAGCTGTCTGTTTGAACTACTGGCACACAGCTCGGACACCCATGCATACCCCACAAGACATGCCACAAGAGGTCTCTTCGCAGTCCCCAAGTCCAGAACAGACTATGAGAGGCACACAGTACTACATAGAACCATGACTACATGGAACTCTATTCCACATCAAGTAACTGATGCAAGCAGTAAAAATAGATTTAAAAAACAGATTTAAAAAACCCTTGGAACAGCGGGGACTGTGAAGCAACACAAACGTAGGCACAGACACATGCATACACACACATGGTAACATATGCACTATACACACAGATGGATTTAATACTGTAGACATGTGGTAGTGGTGGAGTAGGGGCCTGAGGGCACATAGTGTTGTAACGGCAGTCCTCCTCCTCTTCATCTGAAGAGGAGGAGTATTGAGGGAACCAAGGCGCAGCGTAGTGAAAAGACATATTTTATTAACGAAACACGAACTTGATTAAACTAACAAAAACAACAAACAGTGTAGACAGACCTAGACGACGTACTTACATAAAACAAGAAAAACGCACGAATAGGAACATAGGCTACACAAACCGAACAAACCGTAAACAGTCCCGCATGGTGTACAGACACGGAAGATAATCACCCACAACGAACACTGTGACAACGCCTACCTAAATATGACTCTTAATTAGAGGAACGCCAAACACCTGCCTCTAATTAAGAGCCATACCAGGCAACCCAAAAACCAACACAGAAACAGAAAACATAGAATGCCCACCCAACCTCACGTCCTGACCAACTAACACACATAACAAACTAACAGAAATAGGTCAGGAACGTGACAAGTGTCTTGTGAAATCTGTGAATGTATTGTAATGTTTTTAAAATTGGATTAACAAATACAAATACTCAGACCACTCCCAGACATTCCTAGCCAAATTCTTGCTTGAGAAATTGCTCTTTGCTAAGAAGCTTTTTTTGTTTATTTTTGACAATTTTAATTAAAAACAATCACAGTAAGGTACCTAAAGGGATAATTCACCCAAATTTAAAAATGGTGTCTTTACCCTGTAAGCAGTCTATGAACAAGATATGACAGCAATCCATGCTTTAATTTAGTTTCCCTGGCATTCTTTCCACATGCTAACGGCACAAATCGCATTGGCATATTATCATTTTTCACAGATAATGTTCAAAACATCTATAAGTGACCTTGTTGAGTTTCACAATCAATTTTAGATACGTCCGATTATTTGGATATGATGCCCGAAAAAAATAAGTAAAGTCCAGTGACTTGAATGGGATTTGTGCCACAAATGCAAAAACGTTACCATATGGAAACAGTGCCAGGGAAACTAAACTGAAGAATGGATTGCTTTCATACCTTGTCTATAGACTGCTTACAGGGTAAAGAAACCAATCTGTTGTTTAATAATTTGTGTGAACTATCCCTTTAATTGTTACCCAAAAAAGGATTTAACATTGAGATAAAAACAACTGCATTGGACCTTTAACAGATATTACAATGGCATTTATTTGACTTAGTCCCACTACAGAAACATGTGTATGTTCAGCTTGGCCTCAAAGACGTAACATAGTAAACTTAAATCTGTGACACTCAAATTAGCATGATACAGTATGTTACTCTTGGTATGCTTATATAAGAATGAAGGTTACTTAAGCCAAAATGGAACCGCCGAGTGCTGAGGCACGTAGTGCATAAAAATCGCCTGTCCTCAGTTGCAACACACACTGCCATGTTCCAAACTGCCTCTGGAAGCAACGTGGCTGAATGGAAGCAAGTGTTCCAACATCTAGTGTAAATCCTTCCCAGAAGAGTGGAGGCTGTTGTGGCAGCAAAAGGGGGACCAACTCCATATGACTAACTATGATTTTGGAATGAGATGTTTGATGAGCAGGTGTTCTCATACTTTTGGTCATGTAGTGTATTCTATTCTTATTTACAATAAAAGTGACTGCGAAATTACACTATATGTCACGCCCTGGCCTTAGTATTCTTTGTTTTCTTTATTATTTTAGTTAGGTCAGGGTGTGACATGGGGAATGTTTGTGTTTTGTTGGTTTTGGGTGTTTTTTATGGTAAAGGGGTTGTTGTGTAGTATATGGGTTTGTGTGGAGTTCAGGTGTCTAGCGTTGTCTATGTATGTTTAGTTGTCTAGGAGAGTCTATGGTTACCTGAATGAGTTCCCAATTAGAGACAGCTGATTTCGGTTGTCTCTGATTGGGAGCCTTATTTAGGGTAGCCATAGGCTCTCATTGGTTGTGGGTAATTGTCTATGTAGAACGTTTGTAGCCAGTGTGTGCACATCGTTTATTAGCTTCACGATCGTTTGTTGTTTTTGTTAGTTTGTATTAAGTGTTTCGTGTTTATTTTTCGTCATTTTTAAAAATAAAAGAAGATGGCTTATTTTCCTAAAGCTGCGTTTTGGTCCGTCAATCCACCACACGATCGTGACAGAATTACCCACCATAGGACCAAGCGGCATGGAAAGCGGCAACAGGACCTACCTACACAGGATTCATGGACATGGGAGGAGATACTGGATGGTAAGGGGCCGTGGGCTCAACCGGGAGAATATCGCCTTCCTCGTGAAGAGCTGGAGGCAGCTAAAGCCGAGAGGAGGCGATATGAGGAGGCAGCACGGAGACAAGGCTGGAGACCCGTGAGTACAACCCAAAAATTTCTTGGGGGGGGCCTTAAAGGGAGTGTGGCGAAGTCAGGTAGGAAACCTGCGCCTACTCCCTGTACTTACCGTGGAGAGCGGGAGTACGGGCAGACACCGTGTTACGCAGTAGAGCGCACGGTGTCTCCTGTACGCGTGCATAGCCCGGTTCGGTACATTTCAGCTCCACGTATCGGCCGGGCTAGACTGAGCGTTGAGCCGTATGTCATGAAGCCGGCCCAACGCATCTGGTCACCAGTGCGTCTCCTCGGGCCGGCGTACATGGCACCAGCCTTACGCATGGTGTCCCCGGTTCGCCTACATAGGCCGGTGCGGGTTATTCCACCTCCCCGCACTGGTCAGGTGACGGGGAGCATACAACCAGGTAAGGTTGGGCAGGCTCGGCGTTCAAGGGAGCCAGTACGCCTGCACGGTCCGGTATTTCCGGCGCCACCTCCCCGCCCCAACCCAGTACCACCAGTGCCTCCTCCACGCACTAGCTATATGGTGCGTGTCTCCAGCCCTTTACCACCAGTGTCTAAACCACGCACCAAGCCTCCTGTGTGTCCCCAGAGTCCTGTGCGTCCTGTTGCTGCTCCCCGCACTAGCCCTGAGATGCGTGTCCCCAGCCCGGTGCCACCAGTCCCGGCACCACGCACCAGGCCTACAGTGCGCCTCAGCCGGCAGGAGTCTGCCGTCTGCACAGCGATGACTGAACTGCCCGTCTGCCAAGCGCCATCTGAGCCATCCGTCTCCCCAGCGCCATCTGAGCCATCCGTCTCCCCAGCGCCATCTGAGCCATCCGTCTCCCCAGCGCCATCTGAGCCATCCGTCTGCAATGAGCCTGCAAAGCCGCCCGTCTGCCATGAGCCTGCAAAGCCGCCCGTCTGCCATGAGCCTACTGAGCCGTCCGCCAGACAGGAGCCGCTAGAGCCGCCAGCCAGACAGGAGCCGCTAGAGCCGCCAGCCAGACAGGAGCCGCTAGAGCCGTCCGTCAGACAGGATCTGCCAGAGCCGCCAACCAGACAGGATCTGCCAGAGCCGCCAACCAGACAGGATCTGCCAGAGCCGCCAACCAGACAGGATCTGCCAGAGCCGCCAACCAGACAGGATCTGCCAGAGCCGCCAACCAGACAGGATCTGCCAGAGCCGCCAACCAGACAGGATCTGCCAGAGCCGCCAACCAGACAGGATCTGCCAGAGCCGCCAACCAGACAGGATCTGCCAGAGCCGCCAACCAGACAGGATCTGCCAGAGCCGCCAACCAGACAGGATCTGCCAGAGCCGCCAACCAGACAGGATCTGCCAGAGCCGCCAACCAGACAGGATCTGCCAGAGCCGCCAACCAGACATGAGCAGCCAGATCCGTCAGCTAGCCATGAGCAGCCAGATCCGTCAGCCAGCCATGAGCAGCCAGATCCGTCAGCCAGCCATGAGCAGCCAGATCCGTCAGCCAGCCATGAGCAGCCAGATCCGTCAGCCAGCCATGAGCAGCCAGATCCGTCAGCCAGCCATGAGCAGCCAGATCCGTCAGCTAGCCATGAGCAGCCAGATCCGTCAGCTAGCCATGAGCAGCCAGATCCGTCAGCTAGCCATGAGCAGCCAGATCCGTCAGCCAGCCATGAGCAGCCAGATCCGTCAGCCAGCCATGAGCAGCCAGATCCGTCAGCCAGCCATGAGCAGCCAGATCCGTCAGCCAGCCATGAGCAGCCAGATCCGTCAGCCAGCCATGAGCAGCCAGATCCGTCAGCCAGCCATGAGCAGCCAGATCCGTCAGCTAGCCATGAGCAGCCAGATCCGTCAGCCAGCCATGAGCAGCCAGATCCGTCAGCTAGCCATGGGCCGTCCCTCAGTCCGGAGCTGCAGTCCCTCAGTCCGGAGCTGCAGTCCCTCAGTCCGGAGCTGCCATTCCTCAGTCCGGAGCTGCCATTCCTCAGTCCGGAGCTGCCATTCCTCAGTCCGGAGCTGCCATTCCTCAGTCCGGAGCTGCCATTCCTCAGTCCGGAGCTGCCATTCCTCAGTCCGGAGCTGCCATTCCTCAGTCCGGAGCTGCCATTCCTCAGTCCGGAGCTGCCATTCCTCAGTCCGGAGCTGCCATTCCTCAGTCCGGAGCTGCCATTCCTCAGTCCGGAGCTGCCATTCCTCAGTCCGGAGCTGCCATTCCTCAGTCCGGAGCTGCCATTCCTCAGTCCGGAGCTGCCCCTTACCCTGGTGCTGCCCCTTACCCTGGTGCTGCCCCTTACCCTGGTGCTGCCCCTTACCCTGGTGCTGCCCCTTACCCTGGTACTGCCCCTTAGTCCGGAACTGCCCCTTAATGCAGTGTGGTTAATGTGGAGGGGGGTCATCTGGAGGAAGCTAAGGAGGCGGTTAGGGACTGTGGTGACGTGGGGACCACGACCAGAGCCGGAGCCGCCACCATGGATGGAAGCCCACCCAGACCCTCCCCTAGACTGTGTAATGGTGCGCCCGGAGTTCGCACCTTAAGGGGGGGGTTATGTCACGCCCTGGCCTTAGTATTCTTTGTTTTCTTTATTATTTTAGTTAGGTCAGGGTGTGACATGGGGAATGTTTGTGTTTTGTTGGTTTTGGGTGTTTTTTATGGTAAAGGGGTTGTTGTGTAGTATATGGGTTTGTGTGGAGTTCAGGTGTCTAGCGTTGTCTATGTATGTTTAGTTGTCTAGGAGAGTCTATGGTTACCTGAATGAGTTCCCAATTAGAGACAGCTGATTTCGGTTGTCTCTGATTGGGAGCCTTATTTAGGGTAGCCATAGGCTCTCATTGGTTGTGGGTAATTGTCTATGTAGAACGTTTGTAGCCAGTGTGTGCACATCGTTTATTAGCTTCACGATCGTTTGTTGTTTTTGTTAGTTTGTATTAAGTGTTTCGTGTTTATTTTTCGTCATTTTTAAAAATAAAAGAAGATGGCTTATTTTCCTAAAACTGCGTTTTGGTCCGTCAATCCACCACACGATCGTGACACTATATATTATTTACCATTCATTTCAATTGGGCACAGAACAATCTGAAACACAACCAAAACAAACAGCAAACGCATTCAACAAATATGTAGAGACACGTACAAGCTTGATATAATCATTGCGTATGGGACCAAATACTAAACTTTGACTACTTGAACAGACATATAAGTGAATTTGTCTGAATACTTTTCGGTTCCCTCGATATGGATTAAAATAACCTCAAATTAAAGCTGACAGTCTGCACTTCAACCTCATAGTAATTATACTATTTCAAATCCCAAGTGCTGCAGTACAGCGCCAAAATATCAACAAATGTGTCACTTTCCTAATACTTTTGGAGCTCACTGTACATACATCCAGTACTGTACCTATAAATATGTAAGTGCCTGTCATATTGTCTACAGTATCCACACAGCGGGTATGTAGATGTAGGCAGGGTGTATACCCAAAGCAGGGTGCATGTACATATGCCCAGGGTCTGTCCATGTACAGTGTTGTCAGGCCGGTGTGTGGAATGCAGGGTGCAGATGTGTCACTGCAGATCAGGACAGCGGCCCGTGTGACAGTTGAAGCGTTCTCTGTCAGTGGGGAGTGTGTGTGTGTGTGTGTGTGTGTGTCAGTGGGGCCTCTCTCCGGGGAGGTGCAAATCTCTGCACATCCCTGCATTGGAAATCATCCACGGCATCTTGATGAGCGACAGTCCCCAGAATGTGATTGACTGGCACACTAACACGGAGCGACGGCTGCGCACGCCACGGGGGCGGAGAGGCAAGGGGACCACAAGAACATGGCCCTGTCCCTGACACAAAGAACACAAGCCCAGACACATATAACAAATCACTGCACATTAGGATCCCATCTCTCCCTCTCTCCTCTATGGCTGATATGACTGACTGATACCCATGGCTAATGTCATTAGTTTCATCTTCCATAGAGCTGGAGACAGAGACAAAGACAGCTATAGCAGCTAGCATTTATCTGTCATTAGAAC